>NW_020862523.1:0-78530 GCF_003713205.1 Coffea eugenioides | reverse complement strand
TATAAGAAGGTAAGAGGATTAGGACTAATTGTAACCACAAGTTGGGCCAACACTTGGCTTAATTACAACCACAAAAATTTCTCTTTCTTCTCCTTGCATTTTGGCCACATATTTTGGTCAAGAGATAACCATGAGAGGGAAGATATTTTGCTCAATTAGTAATGAGCTTGTATGGTAAGAAAGTAGTGGTCAAGTGGTGCGTTCAATCGCTAGTGTACGGTACCCGCCGGTTCGCGCCGTTTTTCTTAAAAATACACGTACTATGGTTTTCACTTCTTATTCACTAATCTTGTATCATTGCTTCTAATCACATATTATTTCTCACTTAAAAGTCCTTTTTTTTTTAATCACCAAATTTGATCCATGCTTCGTACCGAAAATTCACCGGCGAAAATCGCGAAAACCCTAATTTTGCTCCAATCTTGAAACCAAAAGTGAAACCCTACTTTCTAAGTTCATTGGCACTTATTGTGGGGTGATTGAGTAGTAGGGCCATTATAAAGTGATATTTGTCAAAGAAAAGGGAATTTTTAAGAAAAATATAAGGAATTTGCACGGCTTCTGGCCGGATTCTCCACAAAACTCTAATCACCAGAAATTTTTCCCTTTTCTTCTGCCGCGGGGCGTCACAAACTCCCCTCCTTAAAAGAATGTCGTCCTCGACATTCCAACTTGTACTAATCAGATCAAATAGTTCTCGAAAGTCGATCACGTATTAAGAATCATGTCAATCTCGCTTATCATAATCAAATACTAATCAGATCAAATATCTCAATGGTTAATCACATACTAAGAATCACTCATCACAATCAAGTACTAAAAGTACTCCAATCCAACTTATCAAATAATCTTGATCCAATAGATAGTCAGACGAGTAACTGGATACATATACAAAAAGGGGCTCGAAATCGGACTTAAAGTCCCTGATATTTGGAAAAACAATCCAGGGCATAACGATGTCTCAGATCAGAAATTACCCCTGGTGGTGCTTGAAAACACAACAAGCTAGCACTCAGCTATACTTCACCAGAAAGTCTCAGGAATTTGTCCTCGGTGGTGCTTGAAAATACAACAAGCTAGCACTCAACTATACTTCACCAGAAAGTCTCAGGAATTTGTCCCCGGTGGTGCTTGAAAACACAACAAGCTAGCACTCAGCTATACTTCACCAGAGCCCCAGATGCAAGATTTTGTCCATGGCGGTGCTGGACAACACAACAGGTTAGCACAACGGCTATACGTCGCCAAAGAACCTCAGTTCAAAATTTCATCCTTGGTAGTGCTTGATAACACAACAAGTTAGCACAACGACTAAACTTCACCAGAGGATCTTAGCTCAAGAAATTGGCCCTGGTGGTGCTTGGAAACACAACAAGCTAGCACTACGGCTAAGCTTCACCAGAGAGCCTCAAGTCAAAGTTTCATCCCTGATGGTGCTTGGAAACACAACAGGCATGCCTCGCCAGAAGAATGGCGGTGCTTGAAAACACAACAGGCCATACCTCATCAGAGAGGTTCTGTTCAAGAATTTCCATCCCTGATGGTGCTTGAAAACACAACAGGCATGCCTCGCCAGAAGAATGGCGGTGCTTGGAAACACAACAGGCAATGCCTCACCAGAGAGGTTCTGTTCAACCGCTACAGAAGAGTAGTAGCCGGTCTATAACCAAACAAGTACGAAAATGTTCAGAAACATAGTCAAAAGCAGGGTTCAAGTGTATCGGTTCAAAAGCGGGCTCAATTATTTCAGGTTCAAAGAACATGAGTACGAGTAGGAACTCACTCGCCTAGCTTATGCCCAGTAATTCACACTCTCAAGCAGTCATCAAACTCAAATCCACATACAGATCATATATGAATCAAGATACTTGCTCAAGAGTAAAAGAGATACCCTATTTTCAGTCAGGTCAGGTCTATCAAGTGTACGTAAGGGTACACTAGCCGATACAAATTCAAGTCTCAAATGAGCTCAGTCTAGTCGGTCTTAGACAGTTCAAATATCTCAAATCTTAACATTTACCACTCGGGTGGTATAACCTTAATCAAACAGGAAAATTAGAAGAAAAATGCAAACCAAAACTTTTCTCAACAATTCCGGCCACCACCATAATCTATCAAAACCCTAGCCAAGAATCCAAAAGTAAGAAACTGTACAGCTCAGGCCGTACGCTCTCAAGCGTAATTCAACCAAATCATATCTTATGCGTACCACTTTCAAGATTCACAACTGACGCTCCAAAAGAGCACTGAACATACAAACCAATCCCACAGTCCGGCATCCTAAACTTTAAGCCTAGGATACACTACAAAGATCGGAAGCCTAAACTATGATACCACCTGTGACGGCCCCACCTCCCCCTAAGGCGAACCAAAGGGTTTAGCGGACCGCCTGCCCAGCTCTCGCCGGGACTCACTCACTACTACATTCCTCAAGTAAATTACAAGGTACAACTCGAATAATAATCCAATTCTCCAAAAATTACATATCATAAGCGAAGCGGAAACTAGGTCTAAGCGTCGAATGTAGATATACATCCGATTCAATTCCAAATATTTATACAGGTCCAAAAGTACATAAACCAAAACCAAATCTAAACTATACAAGATGTACGCCATCCAGCCACACAAAGATCCAAATACAAGTTCTTCCTTTACTTCGATCCCTGTGGGGAGAAGAAGATAATAGGGGGTGAGCTAGAAGCTCAGTGAGTGACCAGTAAAATCAACAGCCAAGTATATTTCACAATAAAGCATTGATATGATGTCATGATGCAGTAATCAAATGTTCATTTATTGCTCATGTGAGCCAGTGAAGTTCTTGTGCTTAAATATCCAACGCTCGTTTAGATCAGGTAACCGGGAAGCAGAAGTAAGGAGCCATCGTGCTCCAAAGAATGTGTAAACAGTAGTGGAGACATTGGTTCTAAGCACAAGACTTTCCAGGATCTCATTGGAGCCAAATTATGTCATGGCACACACCCAAACCCAAATGATATGCAATGGAGTAATAAATGCAAGAATTAGTTCAAAAGTAACTTTGGAAATAGTTGAGGGATCACTCACCAACCACGACTCACGAACCTCATCCATCATTTATTATTGTCTTGCTCAAGTCCAAGCCCTAGATCACAAATGGAAATAAGACTAAAACGATCAAAGCGGAAAAACAGTAAAGGAATGCATCGGGCGTGCGCGGAAATGAAAATGGTACAAAACGGTTTACACGATTTTGCCCATAACTGGAGCTGTGATTATCAGATCAAAATGTACTAGGCAGTGTCTCGAAGCTTAGACAAAGAGTTACAACTTTTATGAAGACACCTCAACCTAGTTTTCAGTATATCCAAGTCAAATTTGCCAAATATAGAACTAGAACTCCAAAGGCTAGTTTATCTTTTTCGTGAAAATTTGGCAGCATGCCCCTTGTGTTTACCTAATTTTCCAGCCATTTATGACCTCATTACTTTTCCTTACCCAATCCCAAAGTCATACATATCATAGATTCAAGTAAATAGCCGTTCCATAGGCTCATAACAACATAAGAACAAAATTCAAAGTGATAACAAGTGTGGAAATGTAACCTAGCAAAAGACAGATTTGACGTGTGATTGCGGAAAGAACACATCCGAGGCTACGCTTATCAGATTGAGGCATAACTTATACCATTTCGAATCTAAGACACAGGGCTACAATTTTTATGAAGATCACTTAGTCCAGTTTCCAATTCAACCTAATCAAATTCCCAATTTACAGAACCAAAATCCAACTAGTCGGCTAATTAACCGCACTGTACTGGAATGGTCATATCTCAGGTTACCAAGGTCTGATTAAGGTGTTCTTGGAGGCGTTTAAAAGATAAGACAGAATAATAAAACTTTCATGTTTTGTCAAAAGGCTAAATCCCAACGGATTATAGTGAATAAATACAACCAAATAGACTAAACTGTCCACGCGGAACTCTGGAATGTACCCTAGTACAGCGATGGTATTTTCATCTTTTCATAAGCTACATAGCTCCGATTGAGCTGAAATTTTGTAGGCACATATTAAATACCATTATATACAACTTTCATGTTTTAGTCCAAGCCTAATTTGTCCTCTAAATATGAGTTCCAAAATCGGGCAGAACTGAATTAGGAAATTCCAGAAATCTGGAATTTTTGAAATCTCAAGTCAATCCTTCCATTTTCTTGCTTCCAACACTACCAAAGCCCTTTATATAATCTTATATACAATATATACTAACTATACAACAAGTTTAGGTAGAAATTTATTAAACTCTAACTTGCATATATCATCCAAAATCATCACCCCAACTTGCATATCTTGTAATCAAGCCAAAACATGAACTAGATAACATCTTAAACCAAAATTTAAAAGAACAAGAACCATGATCAGATCTTATACCTCAAAGACAAATCTTGGAAGAGTGATACTTCACCCCCTTGGAAATTTCTTAGTTCCTCAAGCTTCCCAACTCACAACCCACACTTTAATAGGTTTAGATTTGGATTTTCTCACTTGGTTGAAGCAAATCAAGAAGGAAATTTGTTTCTCTTGCTCTTCTTTTCTCTCTCTCTTGTCTCGGCCCTAAGCAAGAAAAAATGAGGGAGAAAGAGCTTAGTTTGTCTTATAAGAAGGTAAGAGGATTAGGACTAATTGTAACCACAAGTTGGGCCAACACTTGGCTTAATTACAACCACAAAAATTTCTCTTTCTTCTCCTTGCATTTTGGCAACATATTTTGGTCAAGAGATAACCATGAGAGGGAAGATATTTTGCTCAATTAGTAATGAGCTTGTATGGTAAGAAAGTGGTGGTCAAGTGGTGTGTTCAATCGGTAGTGCGCGGTACCCGTCGGTTCGCGCCGTTTTTCTTAAAAACACACGTACTAGGGTTTTTACTTCCCATTCACTAACCTTATATCATTACTCCTAATCACATATTATTTCTCATTTAAAATTCACTCTTAAGCACCAAATTTGATCCTTGCTTCGTACCGAAAATTCATCCGGCGAAAATCGCGAAAACCCTAATTTTGCTCCAATCTTGAAACCAAAAGTGAAACCCTACTTTCTAAGTTCATTGGCACTTATTGTGGGGTGATTGAGTAGTAGGGCCATTATAAAGTGATATTTGTCAAAGAAAAGGGAATTTTTAAGAAAAATATAAGAAATTTGCACGGCTTCTGGCCGAATTCTCCACAAAAATCTATTCACCAGAAATTTTTCCCTTTTCTTCTTTCGCGGGGCGTCACAGATCAAACTTATCATTTCATTCCCATGGCTCACCAAGGTTTCCGACCAAACCCATGCCTGCTCGAGTCCCAAGGTCGGACTATGGGTTTGGGCGTCCCCCATTTAACATTTATGAGTCGAGGAGATTCACTCCAACGACGTATGCAGTCATAGCATACCATTTCATTTCATTCAATCATTCGTTTCATTTCAATCAAGTCATTCATGATTCATTCATTTCATTTCAATCAATTCAATCATGAGTCATTCATTTCAAATGAGAATGAGTGTGGTAAAGTACACACTCGATTCAACATTTTCAAAATCTCCAATCACTAATAACAATTAAGCACGTATCAAGTTCACATACACTTGACACTCACCAAAACAAGGAAGTAATGCCCACTTGAGGGTTCAGGCGTCCACCGTGGGATCCTCTTGAGTGCCTGAACAATTAGCAATTAACCATTACACACTATCACTTAAAATCCCTAATTATCAAAAAAGATTGCACTCATTTACAATCTTAGAGAATATCATGAAAATGAGCCTTAATTTCTCGTAAATCGAGGCTCAAAAGTAGGGTTTAATAATACAAGGAAAATCTGATTTTTATCTTTGAAATCAAGTGTAAATCGGTCAAGCGATATCGAAGGAAAATGGAGAGTTCTAAAAACTCAATTTCCTTTAAGTTCAAAAATTTCAGATTTGAGGCGCGATCTTTGAAAAATCATATCTCACTCTCTGTAGGTCCAAAATTGGAAAACTTGGTACCGTTAGAAACTAAAAGTTCCTAGAAGATACCTTTTCATGATTCAAAATGGAAGACACTCGAATTTTGGCTTAAAGTTGCTGATTTGGATTCCTACGACAGATTCGGGGTTGGTTTTTGGCAAACTTTGAAAATTTGGCAAAATTCACAGAATGCCAACTAGTCTCTCAAATTTGAAACTCAATTAGAATTATAATCAAAGTTAAACACAACAAACGGAATATGAATCGGAGTTTTGAGCACCAAGATATAGCAGCTCAAAGTTGGCCAAAAATCGAGACTGTCAGGCAATTTTCCAGATTTGGAAGTTTAACTTTGGTAACTTATTCGTACGTCAAAACAATTTTGGAACGACACTAAAATTGGTACAACTCAACTCCCATATGAGGACTACCCCTCTACCAAATTTCACTTGAAACTTCACAAGGGAAGGTAGTTAACTAAACTACCAAGTTTCAAGGGAATCCGAAGACAAATCTATCTTCAAGCTTCTGTTTTCCGTTTTCAAACATTTGGCCAATGAAATCATCTCAAACATGGTTCATTTATGAATAAAAGGTCTAAGAAACATCCAACATATATTTGGTAGGTGATTGACACGAAAAGTTTCAAAATAACAAGTCCCAATTCGAAATAGGCCATTGGCTAGCCCAAAATTAGGGTTTCCTTTCTCTGATGCAGTTCTGTAATTCAGCCATAACTCACTCAATCCAACTTAGAATTAAGCATAGTTTGTGGCGTTGGAAACTAAATTCATTGGGCTACAATTCATCAAAAGGAATCGTTTTAAAATTCTATCCATAGATAGCTCAAATTTAAGTAACAAATCCCAGCACCTCATTGACTCTCTAGCAGAGTAACAAAACAGGACAGGTAACTTTGAAGAGTTGGTATGGTTAACTCAAGTCGAATCGGGGGATACATTTTATACCGTTAGAAAACTGAAAGTGTCTAGTTTCAAATGCCATAAATGGCACTCGATTTTGACATCGGAGCAAAGATTTATGGTCGTTTAAAGTTCGCTGCTAGGTAACCCCTGTTACCCGTTTCTAGCTTTGAAGAATTTCCGAAATTGCAACTTTTGGCCAACCAAATAAAATGAATTTTGGTGGAAACTTCCTACACAACCTATACAACATATCTACATCAAAATGAAGACAATTTGATCACAAAAAAAATCGCACTAAGGCTGCGGCAAGAATAGGGCAGATTCGGCCCCTTCCTCGCTTTGGTTTCCTTTGAGTTTCTTTCCACTGTTCAACATATAACCACTAGTTTAACACTTAATCAACATAAATAACATCCAAAATCATTATATCAGTCCAACAAGTCTATTGTGGGATTTCATAGAGCCCACTCACATGATTTTCAACCAACCAAAGTTACCCACATGAAGTTACAAGCTTCTAAGTGAAATTTAACTCACTAGAACTAAGATTCAAAGGTTGGATGATGATTACCTCCTAGATGATGATAAACTAGAAAATTTCGGTCACTAGAGCTCCAAGAAAACCATGAGAATAAAACCCTCTTCCTAGTCCAAGATGATCTCCAAGTTGTTTTAAGTTTGTACAGTGAATTTGAGGTGAAAAGGTGCAAGATTGAGTGAGATGAGATGGAGTTTTGGTTCCTTCTTCTTCATTGAGGTTGTTCGGCTACTTTGAGAGAGAAAAGGGAGATATGGTACTGATGGAAAGTTTCTTGAAGAAGCTTGGTAGGTAAGGCCTTAAGGTGCACAAAAGTCAACTCTCCAATAGTACGCGTACGCGCGCATTTCGTACCCGTTTCCTCTCGGGTTGGTTTCCTGTGACAGCCCCACTTCCCCCTAAGGCTAACCAAAGGGTTCGGCGGACCGCCTGCCCATCTCTCGCCAGGACTCACTCAAACTCTTCAAAAGAAATAAGAAATAGCCTCGAGGATAAGAAAAGAACAATTCCCAAACTTGAAACGCATACTTACATTCATTTCTATCTCAAAAATAATACAATCCCAAATATAACGAAAGTTCTCAGTTCTCAATACATTCAACCCTATCCAAGCACTAACGCGAGAAAATTGAAAAAAACAAAATTCAAAAGAACTAGTCCAAACTAGTCTGCACAGATCTCACGCCCTCGCTCGCATCCCCTGTAAGGAAAACAAAACTAACGGAATGAGTTAAAAGTCTAGTGAGGTTCCGTACGCATAATCAAAGCAATTAAACAAAGACATTAATCATTTAATAACAAATAATCCAGAAAACATTTACAATATAAAGCAATGATGACACATTCATTAAAAGGATACATGCTCACGTGGAGCCATTCATTCATTCATTCCACCAACCATTTCCTTATTCCTCCAGCATTAAAATAATTTCATTTGTAAGTGAAAACCCCTCCGTTGTTCTTGGCATTCATTCATTCATTTCATTTTCACCCTACTGGACACTGGCCAGTCTCCACCAGACTTCGTGGTCATAGTCGAGTATACCAAACATTAACCCAGGGTCACCAATCACCCGACCGAGTCTGCTTCTGGCTCGAGTAGACCGGCAACGAAGGGCAAGGGCCCAGTTCAGCCAAAAGGCTTACATTCATGTACAAGTAGTATTTGAACATTTAATCATTTAATCACTGTAAATTCCACATTCATTTAGGTCGAGTGCGATAAAGTACACACTCGCCTAGCAAAATTCATTTTTAGAAATCATTGAAAACATTTAACATTTAATCCAACATTCACAAATAGTCATATAGTCACAACAATCCACATAGCCATTGGAAACATAACGTACAAAGAACACTCACCTATTTAAGCAAAATAACGTCCAAAGTTTCCTTCCGGATAACACCCTTAATCACCAAGGAACCCTAAGAGTAACCAAGAGAACACGTCATGCTTCAACCATCAAAGATTTAGGTGATTCAAAGAAAATCCGAATACCTACTAGTACAAAGTATAAGTATAGTTTTGGAAGTGAAAAGAGTACATTTAAACCAAAGGACATGAGTAAAATATTTGTAAAACTTATGCTCACTCGTAAAACTTTGAAATTCCCATTTGAGGCGAAAAAATGGAGAAAACGTATTTCTATTAGTCGTAAATTTCATTTTTCCAAGGGTACAAGTTTCGGCCAGATTCTAACTTATATACCTCTAATAAAGAAGACTTGAATACCTTAGATAATTCAAGTTAGTTTCATCCTCAACCCTTACTCAAGTCGCGAGTACATCTACCTAGCCCTCGAGTGCAAATTTAGGCAGCACGCCCTTTGTATTTACCTATTTTCCAGCCATTTATGGCTTCATTATTTTCCTCAATCAGTCCCCAAAATCACACAAAAATAATCTCATTACAATAGCTGTTCAATAGGCTAAAAGTCATTCCATTACAAAACCAAGCTAGAAAAGTGACCGGAAATAAGGTTTAAGACAAAGAACAAAATGACAGGTTTGACATCTCTAAGCGTATTGGTCACCACCAAAGCTACACATATTGGATTGGGGTAAAATTTATACCATTTTGAAGCTAAGACAAAGGGATACAACTTTGACGAAGACAACTCAACCCAGTTCACAGTGTATCTAGGTCGAATCTACAAATTACAGAACCAGAATTTCACCGTCAGACTGGTTAACAGCATTGGATTCAAATGACAATAACTCAGGCTACACAAGTCCGATTGAGAAGTTTTCAGATGTGTTGGAAAGCTAAAACATAAGACTACAACTTTCATGTTTTGACCAACTGCTGATTTAATAGGGATCAAGGTGAAAAAAACAAAGCCAGAATGATGAAATGTCAAAACTGTTCGCAAACTATACCTATGGCAGTCAAGGGTATTTTTGTCATTTCACATGCTACAGTGATCGGATTGAGCTGAAATTTTTTAGACAGCTATTAAACATCATTTTCTACAACTTTCATGTTTTAACCTAAGCCCAATTTGGCCTCCATCATACACAAATAGAACTGGTCAGAACAGAGTATTTGAAATCCTTAAATCTACAATTTAATGCATTCAAGGTATAAACTTCACATTTCTAGCTTGAACCACTACTTCAACTTCCTGTACAAGATTATAGACATCATATGCTCTCTAAACAACAAGGAATACAACTGAACCATCCAAACCCTAACTCAAAATCCACCAAAAATCATCAAAACTACTTAGATAACTAGCATTAGCCAAGAATTTAAGTTGTTATACAAACTTAAACAAGCTTAAGGATAGAAATAGGATGGACAGCCATAATACCTCACTAAGATGCTTGTAAGAGATATCCACCACCTCTCCCTGTAAACTTTTAGCACACCAAGCTTCCCAAGTGCTCAAAGAAAGGATTAATCAGTTTAGATTCTTGATTTTTCACTCAACTAAGCTAGGAATCAAGATTGAAATGAAGTGGTCTTCACTCTTTTCTTTTTCCTCTCATAAGTCATGACCAAGATGAAGGAAAATGAAGAAAAATGAGCCAAGAAGAAAGATAAGAAGAAAGGAAAATGTCTTGGTCAAGACCTTGGTTGGATTTTTGACAAATGGCTTAATCACAAATATTTTCACCAAAATATCTCTCTTTTCCTTAGTCAATAATGGTGGCTGACTTAAGGGTTAATTAAGAGCTAATTAACTCAACTAAAACAAGGAGATTGAGGTAATAAAGTGGTGGTCAAGTGGTGTGTTCAATCGGTAGTGAGTGAACGGTACACGTCGGTTCAAACTGATTTTCCTTAAATCGGTAGTGAGTTTTAGCCAACAACTTTGCAAACCACTCCATATAAGTTGCTCTTTAGGAAAGATTAAAGCTTGTTGTGGAGTTATTTTGGGAGGAAGAGGCCTAATCTACCATTTTTCCTTGTGGTTATAAGGTTACTTGTCTTAAACATCCTTCTTTACTTCTAATAGTTGCATATTAGTGGCTTAAGGTTGTAGTTTTAGTAGTTTTATGAGACATATTGTGGTTTGAGGTGATGATATGGAAATTTCAGTTTTTATGATGTAATTTCTGCTCACATGTAATGATTGAGGGTTGGCCATGTTTTGCTAGTTTGCTATATGAAAGATTGAAGGATTATGGAGTAGATTAACTTCCCTAAAGAAATTTCCAGCTTATGTGTTTAAATTCTAGCTTTAGGGTTTCTAATTTGAGCTACCATTTGGTTGTATTTGAGGGTATTGTGATCCTAATTAAGTGTGTTAAATGGTTTATGACTTGTATGTACAATTGGGGCTGAATTGATATGAGTTTGGGTGTTGAGTTTTCAATGGAAAAGTAGGAAAAAAAACAAGGGAGGTGCGGCTGAAATTTCCGCAGGAACTCTTGAGTAGTTTTGGGAAATCTGTTATATCTTGATGTAGAAATGTCAGAATTTAGTTCCGTTTTTTGCATTTAAAACTATATTCATAGAACTACAAACCATGAAAATTTCAGACCCTGTTTCTGTCTGTGTGATTTATGGCGATTTTCTAAAGTTGACTGAAATTACATACCTGTTCTGTCTTTTACTGGATAAAACAGCAATTTGAGGCTCGAATTTGACTGACTTGTGATCTGAATCTTATAAATGTGTCTTCTGAGAAATTGTACCCCTTTGAGTCTATTTTCCGACGGTATAAATTTTATCAATTTTGGACTTAAGAAGCTTGAGATATGATTTTTCAAATAGTATTGCACAAAACTGGAAAATTCTATTTTCCTAGCACTGATCTTACTCTCATTTCCACTTCAAATTTGGAGATGGTAAATCATTGTAGGTAGGGTTTTGAGGTCGATCATGTCCCTAGGACCAACTATTACCTTTTCACTCAAAAATCACATTTTATCTCTTTGCATTTGTAGTTCATTTGAATAGGCATATGACTCGTAATCGAGCCACACTTATACATTCTGTACTTGTAGGCCCCATTACATCATAAAAACTGAAAATTTCCATATCATCACTTCAAACCACAATATGTCTCATAAAACTACTAAAACTACAATCTTAAGCCACTAATATGCAACTATTAGAAGTAAAGAAGGATGTTCAAGACAAGTTACCTTATAACCACAAGGAAAATGGTAGATGAGGCTTCTTTTTCCCAAAATAACTCCACAACAAGCTTTAATCTTCCCTAAAGAGCAACTTATATGGAGTGGTTTGCAAAGTTGTTGGCTAAAACTCAAGATTCAAGCAATTTTTGAAAGTTGAAAAAGAAGTTTTCTCTCTTAGTTTTTCTCTCTTTTGGCCGGCCAAGCATGAGGAAAAATGAGATGAATTTTAGTCAAATTTTTGATTTAGTAAAGGTAAGAAACGTTGGGTCAAAGTCCAACATCCACTAATTTCATGACACTCTTGGCCTTTCTTAGTTTTATCCTCATCTTCTTATCCTCCAAAGCTAATCTATCTAGCTAGCCTCTAATTATCTCCTAGTATCTTGTAACATAATATACTGTTATGAAAATTCACCCAGTTGCCAAAAATATATCACACTTACCGCACTAGCGGGTCCCATGTCCATAACGCTCCTCAAACTTAACAAGTACTCACTTATACTAGGAAAATGGTTTAAAAACGATACTCACTTATAAAAATCTCTGAAAAATTACGATAATAAAATAAAGTAAGAAAAATGCACTTGGGAAAATGAAATAAATAAGGAAAATTTACGGGTCCTCACACCCTCTCTCCCTTAAAAGAATTTCGTCCTCGAAATTTTCCTCATACCCCAATCTATCTAGAGAGAAATCACAATAATACTATGACTAAAACGCCATGCTAAGAAAATCAGTGAAGACATCAAAAGTTTCCCCCTTTCGAACCACAGACGCAAATTTCACTTAACATCGAGACTAAAAGATAATAAAAGATTCATGAATCGGGATTCAATACTGTCAAATCACCAATATTTCATATTACTCATCAAAATATTAAGTACTAAGTCCACTACTTTTATCGGAAACATACTCACGACATAGAGGTTGCATACACATAGGTTCATAAATACAATTACTTCAGCTAACACATCACTACTTGCCGATGTTAACTATTACTGCAGCTTCACCATCCCAAAATTCACTTGTTCTGGGCAGTTCCTCACTTGGTGTCCCAGTTGGCCGCATCTAAAGCATGCACCAATTTTCACATAACATATTCCTGTATGACTTTTGTTACACGTTTCACACTTAGTAGCCACACATTTCTTCTTGAAGTATTCATTCTTTTTCTTCTTCCTCCCCTTATCCCTCATAGCAACTCCGTTTCCATCCATCTCTTTACTTTTCCCTTTGTTATCGCGAGTACTTCCTTCACCTCTTTCATCTTTATTATTAGGAATGTCCTAAGAGGCCATTTGATTAGATGAAAGCACTAACCCAAACTTACTTCGTACCTCTTCCGGAATCCCTTCGTATTTCTTTTTCAGCTCTATGTTCTTTTGCAGTAGCTCAATTTTTTTCGAATACTCCTATTTCCATTGCCCTTCCCAGTGCTCAGCTAATCTCTTTTGAAACTCTACTTCCTTCCAAAGAATCTCTATCTCCTTACACATATCAGCCAAATGTGTCATTTTACCGATTCGCTCGAACTCAAGGGATAACCTGCCAAGCAAATTAGAAAATCAAAATAAGTAACCAAGTACACTTGGGACTTTAACCATATAACTATTAAGTTCCCTCACTCCCAATCCAACCACGGAAAATGAAACTTAGAAGCATACAGGTATAGAGGCCAAATCCTTTTTCTCAAATTCCATACCTAATTCCAAACTCTCGATCGCGGCACAATAATAATCAAGTCAGGTCCATACCTTGACATCAAGGGATAAATATCAAGGAAGTATAGACAATGGTAGTTTATCGAAAACCAAACTACGGGTATCGAATCTCACAAGAGGGGTAGAAAATACCTCTATGGTTGTAGCTAGACTAGCTCAAAGTCAAGTAAACACTTATCAAATCCCCACCGTCATAGCAAAAAGGGAACAGGTCTTAGATGCGAATTTCCCTACAATCTAGCTACCCTCTAGAAAAACCCTAGCCAGACTAGCACAAGAGTAGTTCATGATAACACATCCATATCCAATCCCTCGATCGGTCTAATTACTAGGTCCAATATAAAAAAACTTTCGTGCCTTGGTCTTTGCCATCAAGACTTATCTCAACCTCAACCAAGATACAGATCTTTATTCTAGCACTCTCCACCCTTTGATAGTCAAGTACAAGAATCCACAATAAGACAATTGACAACTCGAGTCAGCCGGTCCCAAGAGTAATTCATCCATATTATAGATTCCTACCCGACATATATATATATCTTCCTCAAGTACCATGATAAAGATTTTTACACTTATAACATGCACGGTTCATAGCTTATACTCAAAAGAGCACTTATACATTTAGACACATTCACAAAATCAGGACCATAACACCACTTGGCCCAAACTCACTCCGCGTAGAGACCACGCGAAGCAGCTCTGATACCACCTGTGACAGCCCCACCTTCCCCTAGGGCGAACCAAAGGGGTTAGCGGACTACCTGCCCAACTCTCGCCAGGACTACTAAGCCGAATACAAGATTTCCAAAACCCACGGTGCCATGATATGTCGAAAGTACGCTCCCACTAGGCCTGTCAACGGGTCAGGTCTAGACCCGGATCCGGACCGGATCCGTGAAATTATTGTGGGTATGGGTAGGGATTTAATTCTGTTTCCCGGATTCGGATCCGGATCCATTTTGTCAAACAAAAAAACGGGTCGGATACGGAATATAGTATTCCGACCCGTATTAGACCCGGATCCGGATATAAATGAATTAATAATTTAAAAAATATATATTTATCAATATAATTTGATTAGGGTGATGTATTTTAATAAAGTTAATTTGATTTCTTTTCTTATTTGGTTTTTTCTTTGCATTAGTTAGAAATTAGTTTACAAATATATTTTTCTCATTTTTATTAGAAATTATAAATTTTGGTAAATTTGTTCGGGTAGACCCGGATTCGGATCCGAGACCCGCCGGATCCGAATCCGGAACATAGAATAAAAGACCCGTCGGGTAAACGGGTCGGATCCGGATCCGACATAGTAATTCGGGTCCGGGTCCGGAATAATGAATTCCGGCTCGGACCCGGCCCGTTGACAGCCCTAGCTCCCACAAGCACGAAACGAAACGAAAACGGAAGAAAAGAAAACGGAAAAGGACTGCCATGTCACAATCCGGCCAGAAGTTGGCCGGATTCAAGGCAGTAGTGAAACTAATTTTTTTTCAACTTCCCCTGCCAATCCGGCCAAGTATCCGGCCAAGAACTGGCCGGATATACGGCCGGATTCGGTGAACAATTTCCCGCCAAAATTTTCTTTTCTCGATCAAATCCCGCACTCGATCGAATCCCCAATGAATACAAGTAAAGTTCATGTAAATCCATCGAACGTACATTTACCAACAAATACACGAGAGAGACATGAATAAACACTTTGAAACACACGTTGGAACTTTACAAGTACAAGTGTGATACTAGATCGAAATACAATTAGGATTTTTCTATTACAAAGGAGCTTAACAAAGGAACGTTTACACTAGCTCGACTCTTTCATCCAAAAATCATGATTTCACAGTTTGCCCCTGTAAGGAAAATAAAGATAACGGGAAGGGGGTGAGCTTACGCTCAATGAGGTACCAAAAATCTAAGTAGTCAAGAATCATGGCATTTCATGTTTAATCAGTCAGATACACATACCAGATATAAAGTAAAGCAGTTAAAACAATGATTCAAATAGGAAGGATACATGTGGCTCTCAGGAGCCAGATTCCTGTTGCAGTACCAGATCTTGATCAAGTAGTAGTTGACACTCCGTTAACTTTAAAGTAAAGTAACTAGTTTAGTAGAGCACCACTTAACGCCAAATTCCGTCTACCAAACATACCCCCTTACCGGGCCCGAACACCTCAACGGGAACAGGAATGGTAATACTCGAGTATATCGGAATCAAGAGTCTCAATACCCAAAGATTTCCTAGGAACAGGCACCCATGGATTGTCAATTTCCTCGACCAAGCCCTTGTTGGCTCGATTTAATTAACTCCCCATGAGGTTGAGCTCAGGTTTAACAAGAAGGTCGTTGGATACACTTCCAAACGACATTATAACAAGCACAGGTAACTGATTCAAGCTCATAACAGGTACAAATAACAGATTCCAGTTTATACGGTAAACAGTCACATAGGCTAGAGAATGAGTGTGATAAAATACACCCTCGTCTCATTTAGAATAAACAGAGTTCATAGTTATGTATGTCACAGATTTCAAGTACAGATGACCCAATTAAGCAACAATTCAGGGGAGTGGTATACTCACCAGTTCAAGCAAAGATAACTTCACAAGTTTTCACCCAAAGTAGGGTTTTGATCACCGTGAAACCCTAAGAATAACCAAGGTAAATGTGACAGCCCCACCTCCCCCTAAGGCGAACCAAAGGGTTTGGCGGACCGCCTGCCCAGCTCTCGCCGGGACTCAGTCGTTCACTCACACAAATCAGAAATAGAACCACAAGAGAAAAAAAACAAAACGAGGATCCAAAACTTAAAACAAAACTTATATACATAGAAATCTCAGAAGGAAGTACAACCGTCAAATATACAGAGGTTCTCAATCACCAGACAACCAGCCCGTGCCAAGCACTAGGGCGAGAACCATGACACAAGAAAACCAAGGGCTAGACCCAGCTAGTCTATTCCGGCTCTCGTCCTTGCTCGCCTTCCCCTGTTAAGGAAAACAAACTAAAGGGGTGAGCTTTAAGCTCAGTGAGGTTCCGAACACATAGGCAACAAGAAGTTCAATGCACTCATTACATGTTACCAATAATTCAAATACAAAAGAAAGCGATAAACACCTTCATTAAAAGGATACGTGCTCACAAGGAGCCATTCGTTCATTCATTCGTTCATTCATTCTCCCTTCGTTCCCTTATACCTTCAATCATTTGAAAATGCATTTGTATATAAGTAAAACCCTCATTCATTCATTCGTTCATTCATTCATTCACCAGGCTCCACCAACCTCCACCAACCTACAAGGTAATACTCGAGTATACCAAAACGTTCACCCAGGTCCATAATCGCCCGACCGAGTCCGCTGCTGGCTCGAGACGACCAGTAACAAGGGGCAATGGCCAGTTCAGCCAAAAGGCTTACATTCATGCACAAATAACATTTCAATCATTCAATCATTAAAAATTTCACAATCGTTTAGGCCTAGTGCGATAAAGTACACACTTGCCTAGAAAACTCGTTTTAACAATCATTGAAAGCATATAACATGTTATCAATCATTCATACCAGCCATAAAATCATGAAACATATCAAACAGGGAACACTCACCTATACACGCAAAATAACGTCCACTTCTCAATCACCAATGAAACCTAAAAGTAAACAAAGAACACATTACAATCCATCTAGCATGATTTGGATGAAATCAAGGATTACCCGACTACTCGCGAGTAAACGTATAAAATGACTTTTAAAGTGTCAAAAGAGCATATGGATCCGTGGACGGAAATTACTAGGGTTCATAAACCAACCGCGAAACCAAACACAAAAAGGTTATGAAATTTCCGGCAGAAAACACTTTAACCAACGACAAATCAAAATCCAATAAGGTAAGCTAAGAAGTGTTGTTTCCGGAATCGTTTATGTAGCTCAAAATCAATAGACTCTATGCCTTGATGAAAATCATGAAAAGGTGGCAAAACTATCTCACTTTCACTCTTAAAACTTCACTTAAAAGTTATTCACTTGTGGCCGAGAGAACCCTAGGTCAACCTCTATATTTTGGTAAACAGTAAGTAAACATTTGGAATTGCAACCCAAAGAGGTATTAGGTTTTAGAATAGTAAAATGATCATTTTATTTGCCAAGCGGAAATATACAGGTTCAAATAGAAATTTAGCCCTCGGCCACCTTTTGAAAGAGCCGATAACATTTTCAGTAAATACGTCCAATTTGTCACAAAATACATTCGCAAAAATTACTTTAACTTGCTCACATTACAAGAAGATAAACGGACGGCATGTCCTTTGTGTTTACCTATTTTCCAGCCATTAATGGCTTCATTATTTTCCTCAAAACAGTCCCAACATCTCATATAGAATAATCTCATGTCCAAAAGCCATTCACTAGGCTTAAAGTCATGTAAATACAAAAATAAATACAAAAATCAAGCTAGAAACATTTCCGGATAAAAACAGTTTTGACACCATTTTGCGGTTTTGGCATCATTGGCGCTACGATTATCGGATGAAGGTGCAAGACACACCGTTTCGAAGCTAACAAATAGGGATAAAATGTTGAAGAAGGTCACTCAGTCCAGTTTGTAGTGAAACTAGGTCAAAATTGACATATATGAAACCAGAAACTCACAAACAGGTTGGCTAACCGCACAATTGTTAAACAGCAATAATTCAGGCTACCGAAGTCCGATTGAAGTGTATCTTATGGTGTTTCGAAGCTAAGACACAACCCTACATTTCTTATGAAGACCTCCATGGCCAAATCCTGCATTTTCATGATCAAAAATGGAAAACTACACAAAAACAGAATTCTGGGCGCGAAACAGGTTTCATGGACAGTCAATGGTATTTCGGTCATTTCACATGCTACAGTGGTCGGATCAAGCTGAAATTTTACAGGCTACTAGTTTATACCATTGGATACAACTTTCATGTTTTGGCCAAAATCTAATTCGGTAAGGATCATGGTGAAAAGTCAGATTGGGTGAAAAGACAACCCTGTTCGCTGAACTCCTACCTAGACCAGTCTGGGTATTTCCGAATTATCTCAGCATATACAACTCCAATTCCAGTGATTCCAAAGCCATTTGAAAGCTAAGATACAAGGCTATGATTCTTAAGAAGACATCAACAACCAAATCGGTAGTATTCCCAGTCAAACTACCCAATTACCAAAGCTGATTATTATTCTCGGATAGAAACAGGGTAGCAGGGGTATTTCGGTCTTTTCACAGGCTACCGAGCTCAGATTGAGCTGAAAATTTACAGGTAACTAGAAACCTCATTATATAAAACTTTCATGTTTTGTGCTAAGGCCAATTCGGCCTCTAACCTGGTCAAACAGAAACGGGCAGAATTGAGGAAATGAAACCTTAACTGGAAATTTTTGCATTCAAGTCAGAAATTTTCCACTAAAACATCTCTTTAGCTATCACAAGTCATTAATTTAACATAATCAAGAACAAAGGAAGGATGGCTAGACATGATACCTTCAAATATCAAGAAAGGTGATGACTTAGGAATTTTTCTTCCAAAACAACTCCACTAGAAGCTTTAATCCTCCTTAATAAGTAACTTTGATGGAGTAATCTTCACTTTTAATGGTTAGAAATCAAGATTGGAGCAAGGGATTGAAGTACAAGATGAAGGATTTCCTCTCTTTTCTCTCCTCAAAATTTCAGCCAACAAGGTGAAAAATGAAGAAACATTTGGTCAAAATGGATGTTTAGTAAAGTTAAGAAAAGTTAGTCAAAGTCCCCATCCAATGGTTTCATGACACTTGTCCCTCTCATTAATGTCATGCCTAACTTTTTTTATCTTTCTCACACCTATCCACTTGGTACCTCTAAATATCTCATAACACCCGATAAATTAAACCCAGTATCCAAAACTTAACCTAATTGGCCGAAATTTTCCGAATTTTTCGTACTAGCAGGTCCCACGTCCGATATACGCTCTTAATTTCTCAAAAACTAACCGATACTAGAAAAATCATTTAAAAACTATATTTACTCATAAAATTGATCTAGAAAAATTTTCTAATAAAGAAAATGCAGAAAACGTGCAATTAAGAAAAGTATGGGTCCTCACAGTAAAACAATTGAGGTTTGCACATCCAAAACCTAGTAAACGGAATGTACAAGTGTGGCTCAATTACGAGTCATATGCCTATTCAAATGAACTACAAATGCAAAGAGATAAAATGTGATTTTTGATTGAAAAGGTAATAGTTGGTCCTGGGGACATGATCGACCTCAAAGCCCTACCTACAATGATTTACCATCTCCAAATTTGAAGTGGAAATGAGAGTAAGATCAGTGCTAGGAAAACAGAATTTTCCAGTTTTGCGTAACACTATTTGAAAAATCATATCTCAAGCTTCTTAAGTCCAAAATTAATAAATTTATACCGTCGAAAAATAGACTCAAAACGGTACAATTTCTCAGAAGACACATTTATAAGATTCAGATCACAAGTCAGTCAAATTCGAGCCTCAAATTGCTGTTTTATCCAGTAAAAGACAGAACAGGTATGTAATTTCAGTCAATTTTGGAAAATCACCATAAATCACATAGACAGAACCAGGGTCTGAAATTTTCACGGTTTGTAGTTCTATAAATCTAGTTTCAAACGCAATAAACGGAAATCAATTCCGACATTTCTACATCAAGATATAACAAATTTTCCAAAACTGCTCAAGAGTTCCTGCAGAAATTTCAGCACTACCTCCCTTGTTTTTTTCCTACTTTTCCATTCAAAACTCAACACCCAAACTCATATCAATTCAGCCCCAATTGTACATACAAATCATAAACCATTTAACACACTTAATTAGGATCACAATACCCTTCAAATACAACCAAATGGTAGCTTAAATTAGAAACCCTAAAGCTGGAATTTAAACACAGAAGTTGGAAATTTCTTTAGGCAAGTTAATCTACTCCATAATCCTTCAATCTTTCATATAGCAAACTAGCAAAACATGGCCAACCCTCAATCATTACATGTGAGCAGAAATTCCATCATAAAAACTGAAATTTCCATATCATCACCTCAAACCACAATATGTCTCATAAAACTACTAAAACTGCAACCTTAAGCCACTAATATGCAACTATTAGAAGTAAAGAAGGATGTTCAAGACAAGTTACCTTATAACCACAAGGAAAAATGGTAGATTAGGCTTCTTCCTCCCAAAATAACTCCACAACAAGCTTTAATCTTCCCTAAAGAGCAACTTATATGGAGTGGTTTGCAAAATTGTTGGCTAAAACTCAAGATTCAAGCAATTTTTTGGAAGTTGGAAAGGAAGTTTTCTCTCTTAGTTTTTCTCTCTTTTGGCCAGCCAAGCATGAAGAAAAATGAGATCAAATTTGGTCAAATTTTTGATTTAGTAAAGTTAAGAAACCTTGGGTCAAAGTCCAACATCCACTAATTTCATGACACTTGGCCTTTCTTAGTTTTATCCTCATCTTTATATCCTCCAAAGCTAATCTATCTAGTTAGTCTCTAATTATCTTCTAGTATCTTGTAACACAATATACTGTTATGAAAATTCACCCAGTCGCCAAAAATATATCGTACTTACCGCACTAGCGGGTCCCACATCCATAACGCTCCTCAAACTTAACAAGTACTCACTTATACTAGGAAAATGGTTTAAAAATGATACTCACTTATAAAAATCTCTGAAAAATTATGATAATAAAATAAAGTAAGAAAAATGCACCCGGGAAAATAAAATAAATAAGGAAAATTTACGGGTCCTTACAGACGAAGTGGGAAAGAGAACGAACACCAAGAACATGGGTAAATTTCATGAGAGAATTCAATGCAAAGTACTTTCCGCCTTTGGTTCAGGAAAGGAAGGAGGACGAGTTCATAAGGCTTTGCCAGGGAACTCAAACGGTGGCCGAGTATGAGAGCCAATTTACGAGACTGTCCAAGTTTGCCCCTGAACTTATTGTAACGGAACAAAGGAGGGTGCGGCGATTTATCCAGGGGCTAAATGTAGAGATTTAAAAGGATTTGGCGGTAGCCCAGATCAACACTTTTAGTGAAGCAGTGGAGAAACCTTGCGAGTTGCAAACGCGAGATTTCAAGTTAGAAACTTTCAGGTGAAGAAACAGGGATTTTCCGGAAGTACGTCGGGACAAGGTGAGAAAGGGAATCCTCCCAAGGTTGGAAGGGGGACCGAATAAGGAAGATTTCTGGGAATGTCAAGAAGAACCTCGACCAGAGGTGGTTCAGTTGGACGAGGCCAACAGAGAAGTGCCTCACAGGGAAGTTCAGCTTCTGTTTCTCGTGGTCCTTGTGGATTTTGTGGGAAACCAAACCACACCGAAGACAACTGTTGGAGGAAGGAAAGAAAATGCTTACGCTGTGGGAGTGCGGAGCATCAAATAGCCAACTGTCCGGTGTTACCTCGGGAGGCGAGAGTAACTACCCAATCATCGAAGGCCAACTCGGGGTAGTCCAAGGTGGAAGGGACAAAACCAAAGGTACCTGCGCGGGTGTACTCCCTTGAGCAACGCCCAGTCCCAGTCCCAGATTCCGCTGAGATGGTGGAAAGTACGATTCCTGTCTTCCACCGTCTGGCTAAAATTTTAATAGACTCCGGTGCTACCCATTCTTTTGTCAACCCCGAATTCATGTGTGGAATTGACATACAACCTGTTAGTTTGCCTTATGATTTGGAAGTTAGTACTCCTACGGAGGACAAACGTTTGATCGCTAGTAGGATGTATGCAAATTGTGAAATTTGGATAGAAGAGAGAAAGCTTTTGGGGAATCTTATAAGTTTAGCTATTAAGGGGTACGATGTTATATTGGGTATGGATTGGTTAGCTAAGTACGATGCCCAACTCGATTGTAAGAGGAAAGTGGTAGAATTTCATATACCGGGGGAGGTGACTTCAAGGCTAGATATAAGGGGTAGTCTAGCCTCATCTGCGTTGATTTCGGGTATTCAGGCTAGGAAACTACTGAGTAGAGAGGCACAAGGGTTCCTAGCTTGTCTTATAGGCACTCCCACTGATAAGTTGAAGGTAGAAGATGTATCGGTAGTGAATGAATATCCGGATGTATTCCCTGATGAGTTAGAAACCTTACCTCCGGATAGAGAAATAGAGTTCAAGATTGATTTGTTACCGGGGACGTCACCTATCTCTGAAACCCCATATCGGATGGCATCTGCGGAACTTAAGAAGTTGAAGTTACAGTTGCAAGATTTATTGGAACGAGGGTTGTGAGAGTGGATCTCCTTGGGGAGCCCATGTGTTGTTTGTGAAGAAGAAGGATGGGACCCTGAGGTTGTGTATAGACTATCGGGGGTTAAATAATGTGACCATTAAGAATAAGTATCCACTGCCTCTTATCGATGAATTGTTTGACCAGTTACAAGGAGCAGTGGTCTATTCGAAGTTAGATCTCCGACAGGGATACTATCAGTTGCTAATTCGGAAGGAGGATATACCAAAAACTGTCTTCAATTCTAGGTATGGGCATTTTGAATTTTCCATTATGCCATTTGGTTTGACTAATGCCCTGCCGCTTTTATGGACTTAATGCATCGGGTTTTTAAACCCTACCTGGACCGATTTGTCGTTGTGTTTATTCATGACATTTTGGTCTATTCGAAAACCCGAGAGGAACCTGAGCAACATTTGAAGTTAGTCTTACAAACCCTAAGAGATCATCAGTTATATGCTAAATTCAGTAAGTGTGAATTTTGGCTGGAGAAGATTTCTTTTTTGGGGCATGTGATTTCAAAGGAGGGTATTACGATTGATCCGGCAAAGATAGAGGCAGTGACTGAATGGAAGAGCCAAGAAACTCCCACTGAAGTTCGTAGCTTTCTAGGGTTGGCTAGATACTACCGTCGATTTATTAAGGATTTTTCCAAACTTGCCGGTCCTTTAACCGATTTGACGAAAAAGAATGGCCGTTTTCTGTGGGATCCTAGATGTGAGGGTAGTTTTCAAGAATTGAAACAAAGGCTAACCATGGCCCCTATTCTAGCTTTGCCCAACGGTAAGGATAGTTTCACCGTTTATACTGATGCTTCAAGTGAAGGATTAGGGTGCGTGTTGATGCAAAATAAGAACGTGATATCTTTTTGCTTCTAGGAAATTGAAACCCCACGAGCAAAACTATCCCACCCACGACTTGGAGTTAGCAGCCGTGGTCTTTGCCCTGAAAAGTGGAGGCACTACCTGTACGGGGTAACCTTTGAGGTTTATTCTGACCATAAAGGCCTTAAGTACCTATTTTCCCAAAAGGAACTGAACATGAGGCAGCGACGATGGATGGAATTCTTAGAGGATTATGACTATATGATTAACTACCATCCGGGGAAGGCGAATGTTGTGATACCCCGAAAATTAGGAGGTTGTTCGTAAAGAAAATACTAAATTGTATTTCTTTGGGTTTGATTTAAAACCTTATTTTGTTTTAAAAGACTAGAAACCCTAAAATTTTAATCAAAAACCCTAATTTACTTGTGACTAACCGGTTTTCTTAAATCACTCATATTTTAATTGAAACCCTAATTTTAATCACTGGAATTGTAAAATTCTTCACATTTTTCTTAAAAATGCCTTTTATTTGGAAATTATTCATTTATTATGGCCCTAATACCCAATCATTCCTCAATAGGTGCAAATGAACCTAGGAAGTAGGGTTTCACTTTTCGTTTCCAAGTTAAGAGCGAATTAGGGTTTCACGTTTTTCCGTAGTATGATTATTCGGTACGGAGTGAGGATCAAATTTGATAGGTACAAGTGACTTTTGGATGAGGGAATACTATATGACTAGAAGTGATAATAATAAATTAGTGATTATAAGCTAAAAATCCTAGTATACGCGATTTAAGAGAAATCGCGTCAAACCAACGGGTATCGATCACTACCGATTGAACCCACCACTTGACCACCACTTCCTTACCACCACATACCCCTGATATTTTTGCAAAATATCCCCCCTCATATTCATCCATATGGCCAAAAATGCAAGGGAAAGAAAGAGAAATTTGCATGGCTTTGGTGGTGACAAGTGTCACCACCCTATGGCTCTTTGATTAATTATTTTTCCTTGTTCTTTTATCCTTCATTTCAGCTTATTTTCCTTCATTCTTTCTATCTTTTGGCTGAGCAAGGGAGAGAGAGAGAGCAAGAGAGAAAAATCTTCAATCCATCTTGAATCCAACCATTTGAGTGCAACCAAGGAAAACTAAACCGATTAACTTGTGAGTTGTGAACTTGGGAAGCTAAGGGAACCAAAAATTTCAAGAGGAGGTGAAGTATTACTCTTGCAAGCCCTTTTGTTGAGGTATAAGGTCTGACCCATGGCTTTGGTTCTTTTATTTTTGTTTAAGTTGTTATATAACTCATGTTTTGGTTAGATTAGTAGCTATACAAGTTGTTGTGATGATTTTGGGGTGATGTATGTAAGCTAGGGTTTGACTGATTTCCTTCTTATACTTGTTGTAGGAGTGGTATATGATGTATATAGGCTTGTATAAGAGGTTGTGGTAGTGATTGAATCAAGAAAATGAAGAGATTGCCCTTGAAATCCCAAAATTTCAGATTTCTGGAATTGTATGCTTCAGTTCTGTCCGGTTTCAGTGCCCTATGTTAGAGGCCGAATTAGGCTTGGTCACAAAACATAAAAGTTGTAGAGAATGATATTTTATAGATTTCTGCAAAATTTCAGCTCAATCGGAGCAACGTACCCTGTGAAAAGACCAAAATACCCCTGCTGCCCTGTTTCCATCCGAACATGCTAATCAGCTTTTGTAATTGGTTGTTTTGACCAGGAATACTACTGATTTGGTTGTCAATGTATTTTTAAGACTTATAGCCTTGTATCTTAGCTTTCAAATGGCTTTGGAATCACTTGAATTGGAGTTGTATGTGCTGAGATATGATTGAATGAATCCGGACTGCTAGTTGAACTGCGAACTGGAAAATCTGGGGTTGTTTTAGTAAATTTGACCTAGATACATTGCAAACTGGACTGAGTGGCCTTCTTCAACATTGTACCCTTTCTCTTAGCTTCGAAACGGTGTACATTCACCTCAATCCGACTAGTGTAGCTTCAGTTGTGTTAGTTCCGCTAAGCAACAGCAAATCTGCCTTTTGTTTTCCAACCTAAACGTCATTTCCGCACATGTCCTAGCTTGATTTGGTAATCATATGACATTGAGCCTATTGAGTGGCTATTTATATTGTGTGTAATGTTGGGATTGATTGAGGAAAATAATGAAGCCATAAATGGTTGGGAAATAGGTAAATACAAAGGGCGTGCTGCCCAAATTTTCGCTCGAGGGCTAAGTTTCTACTTGAACTTGTATATTTTCGTTTGGCAAATACTATGACCGTTTTTCCATCTTAAAACATGATCCTTCTTCAATTGGAAACTCCAAATGTTTACTTACTCTTACCCAAATAAAAAGGAGTGGTTTAGGGTTTTCTTGGGTATTTTGTCCTCCCTTTTACATGAATTTCATTAAGACATTTAGTCTATAATATCTATATGAGATGATTTTGAACCACATAAACAATCCCGAAAAAAATATTTCTTAGTCTATATAGTTGGATTCCGACATGTCTTTGGTTCAAGTGTTTTCCATTGGAAATTTTATACCCCTTTTTGTTTGGTTTTGCGTTTAGTTTATGAAACCCTAGCTATTTCTGTCCACCGGTCCAAATGCCATCGTTTCACTTTAAAGTCATTTCTATACGTTTTATTCATCAATTGGTGGGATTCTTCGATTTCACCTAATTGTTTGTGCTAGATAGACTATAATATTCTTTCTCATTTACTCTTAGGTTTTCTCGGTGACTGAGGTAATATCCGGAAGGATATTTACACGTTGTTTTGCGTAAATAAGTGAGTGTTCCTTGTTTGCTATATTTTTCTTGACTTCATGACTTGTGTTCTTGTTTGATAATGTGTTAAGTGCTTTCAAGGATTTCCAAAAATAGTTTTCTAGATGAGCGTGTACTTTACCGTGCTCGACCTAAATGAAACGTGAAATTTTCAATGATTTAATGATTGCTACATTAGTTGTGCATGATGTAAGCCTTTTGGCTGAATTAGACCCTGCCCTTCGTTACCGATCGACTCGAGCCAGAAGCGGACTCGATCGGGCGATATGGTGACCCTGGGTGAATTTGGTATACTCGAGTATTACCTTATAGTCTGGTGGAGCCTGGCCAATTTCCAGGAGGGGGTGAACGAAACGAAAGAACGAATGAGGGTTTTATTTACCAAAAATGCATTTTATTTAAATGACCGGAGGAATAAGGGGAATGACAGGAGAACGAACGAACGAACAAATATATGGCTCCCTGTGAGCCCGTATCCTTTTAATGAATGTGTTTATCACTTTATTTTGTATTTGTATCTTGAATTATTGGTTATATGTAATGAATGCACTGAACTTCTTGTTGCCTATGTGTTCGGAACCTCACTGAGCTTTTAACTCATTCCTTTAGTTTTGTTTTCCTTAACAGGGGAAAGCGAGCAAGGACGAGAGCTGTGTATCAACTAGCCTAGTCTAGTTTCTTTTGGGATGGTTCTCGCCCTAGTGCTCGGCACGGGCTGGATGTATGGTGAATCGAGAACCTTTGTATATTCGATGTTTGTACTCACTTTTGAGATAGCAATGTATATAAGTTTTACTTTAAGTTTTGGATCGTTGTTATGTTTAGTCTTATGGGTTTATTCTGGTTTCGATTGAGGATTGACGTGAACGACTGAGTCCCGGCGAGAGCTGGGCAGGCGGTCCGCCGAACCCTTTGGTACGCCTTAGGGGGAGGTGGGGCTGTCACAAATGTAGTAGCTGATGCCTTGAGTCAAAAGGCTCAAATAGCTGGGCTAATGGTCAAAGAGTGGGAGATGTTGGGAGCAGTCAGTGAGTGGAACTCTAATTTGGAACGTCAAAAGGTGACCTTTGGGAATACCCGGGTAACATCTGCGATTCTAGGTCAAATTAAATAAATGCAGGAGGAGGATCCGATGGTACAAAAGTGGAAGGAAAAGGTAGAGAATGGAGAATTACCTGATTTCAATGTGAGTCCTGAAGGGATTTTGAGGTATCGAAACCGAGTAGTGGTGCCTAAGAATGAAACTTTAAGAAAGGAAATTTTGGAGGAAACCCATCGATCGAAATATACAATCCACTCGGGTAGTAACAAGATGTACCAAGATCTGCGAAGGTTGTATTGGTGGGATAACATGAAGAGGAAAATTGCCCAATATGTACAATCCTGTTTAGTCTGCCAGTAAGTTAAGGCTGAACATCAAAAACCCTCTGGTTTGCTGCAACCTCTTGAGATACCCGAATAGAAGTGGGAGAACATCACGATAGACTTTGTCTCCGGTTTGCCAAGGACACAAAAGGGACATGATGCCGTTTGGGTGATCGTTGATCGGTTAACCAAATCGGCCCATTTCTTGCCTGTGAACATGAAATATTCCCTGGAAAAGTTGGTTCAGCTGTATATGAATGAAATCGTGAGATTGGACGGAGTTCCAGTGAGTATAGTTTCAGACAGGGATCCTCGTTTTGTGTCTAAGTTTTGGCAGAAATTCCAGGAAACCTTGGGAACCAAGCTCAACCTAAGTACCACTTATCATCCCCAGACGGATGGATAATCTGAGTGAATCATTCAAACCCTTGAGGATATGTTAAGGACTTGCATCTTAGATTTTGGGGGTAGTTGGGGACAACACATGACCTTAGTGGAGTTTGCCTACAATAATAGTTACCACTCGTCGATCCAAATGGCACCATACGAAGCGCTTTACGGAAGGAAGTGCCGATCACCAATCTATTGGGATGAAGTAGGTGAAAAGAAGGTTCTAGATCCAACAACCATTCCCTAGATGGAGGATGCATAAGAAAAGGTTAAGTTGATCCGTCAAAGACTCCAAACAGTTCAAAGTTGACAAAAGAGTTATGCGGACAACCGAAGGAAAAATTTGGAGTTCGAAGTTGGAGACCGCGTTTTCCTTAAGATCACGCCACTACGAAGTGTCACTGCGGGTAAAGGAAAGAAACTTCAACCTCGGTTCGTAGGACCTTATACGATTCTCCAACGAGTTGGGAAAGTGGCGTACCGACTCGAGTTGCCGCCAAGTTTATCCCGAATTCATGACGTCTTCCATGTCTCGATGCTTAAAAAGTACTATCCTGATCCAACTCACATTGTATGACCAGAGGAAATTGAGATAGATGAAGCACTCACCTATGAGGAGAAACCTGTGCAATTACTCGATCGAAAGGTTAAGGAGCTCAGAAATAAACAAATTCCACAAGTAAAGATCTTGTGGAGAAACCACGGAGTTGAAAAGGCAACCTGGAAAATGGAAGAAGAGATGCAAAAGAAATACCCTGAACTATTTGTGAATCACGGTAAGAAATTTCCAGGACGAAATTCTTTAAGGGGGAGAGAGTGTGAGAACCTAAAAATTTTCTTAATATCTAGGCCTTATTTTCTTTCTTTGCACACATTTTATATATTTTCGTTAGTATATTATATTTATAGATATTTTTATAAGTAAATATAGTTTTTAAATCATTTTCTGGTATAAGTTAGTTTTTGAAATATTAGGAGTGTATATTGGACATGGGACCCCGCTAGTGCGTTAAGTGCGATAAATTTGCCCAATTAGGTTAAGTTTTGTATACAAGGATTTTCTTACTAGGTATTATGAGATAATTGGGGGTTATCTAGATTAAATTCTATTTGGATATAAGAGGGATGAGATATACATAAAAGAGGCTAGGTGGCGCGCTATAGTTGGAAGGTGGATTTTGACTAATCTTTCCTCACCTTTTGATACGAACGGCCCCAACCGTGTGATGCAACCCGTACAGAAAGGCTTGGATCTAGAAGTTAGAGACTCACGTTGAAGACGACGAACGCAGCGGATCACCTAAACCCGTTGATCACGTGGTCAACGAACCTCGGTACTTGTAGAAGACGCCACAATCTAGCGCGGTCCTAGATTGATAAGTCAATTGAATACCTAAGATACAAATCTAAGATATTCAAGGTGCTTCAATGAAGCTTGAGAGAACTCTCAATGTAATTTTATTAATCGTAAAAAACTGAATGTAAAACAATGACCTAAGGCTATTTGTAGCCATGCCTAAGGCCCAACAACGTATGGCCCGTAAGCTCCGGTCAGCGAGACCCCCGTACCGGCTCAGCGTAGGGACTAACTACGTGGCCCACTAAAAGTGCTATTGGTCCTAAGGCCCACATGGCCTAGCCCCTTGACCCAAGAACTAAAAACGACTAAGGTCCAAAACCACAAGCTAGTTGGACCTCTTTATTATACTCTACTAAACTAATCATGGGCCATGGCCCAGGCGAATCATGGGCAGCTAATCCTCATGGATGGCCGATAGTAGGACAACATCTCTAGCTTCGTTAAGGCCCTCAATGGCCCTTGGCTCTCCACTTGACTCACGGGCCGCACGAACCAATGTTTGTAGTGTCTCATTCAACCTTTTCGTGCGAGCTCGTGTCATAGGCCCCAATGGCACCTTCACTTGCTCCACTTGGATAGCTCCCCCGACCTCCTCATCACCTTTCCTAAATCAATTTTGACCCAAAATCCTCTTCATTTTAACCCTTCTTGGCTGAGCTTCATTAGAGAGAAAAAAAGAGAGAAACTTCAACTTTTGCCTTCCATTTCTTACTCAATCTTGTGAATCAACCAACCAAACCTCAAATTACTCCCTAAAAATCCCTTGCTAGGAGGAATCCAAGAAGGTGGTTGAGTGGTTTTTGTAAGGAAAGCCCTAAGTTGCTAGCTTTCTTGAGTTTTGAGGTAAGTTGGATAAGAAAGTTCTCTCTTTGCTTTAATAATGGTTAATTAGTGGGTTGTAGTGGCTAAATAGGTTATATTGTAGAAGATTTTATGGTTTAAAGTAGAGTTTGATAAATTTTAGAATTTTAGCGATTTTTCTGATTTTATATGATGATTATTGTTGGGACATGGAATGGTAATTTGATATGGTGTAAAATGAAGCTCTTGTATATTAGTTGTGGTTGTTTACGAAAAATTTCCGCTTGTAGGGCAAATTTTGGTTTTAGGGTTTCCTATGGTTGGTTATTGAACTCTGGATTGATTATGATTGAAGGGTATTGTGACCCTAATAAAATGTATTCACTAACCTATAATGTGTAGTTGCACTTGCGGTTCTTTTGGAGGAAGTTTGGTGGTTGTTGGTAGGTTGGAAAAGTATGACATTTAGGGGAAATGCTGTCCAAAGTTTGAGGATATTGAGTTCCTTTGAGTTTGAATTGAAATTGGGTAGAAATGAAATGTTTTGGGGTTGTTTATGCTTTTAGCACCAAATGTTCCTTAATTTCCCTTTCTAGTTATTTTTGGTCTTGCTTTAGTAGTTCATTGAAGATGTATGTGACTCGTGCTCGAGTCTCAATGGTTGCTTTTCTTGATTGTTAGGACGTGCCGGTGATCCGAGGCATACGTCGGACGGAAATTTGTGAAATTGCTTTGCTTGAATTGGTGAGTGTATCCTTGTATGATTTGATGCTTAAATGGTTGTTGTACTTGAATCTTTAGACTGAATGACTGTGAATTACGTTTGAGACGAGAGTGTACTTTATCACTCCTGTTCTCTTATTTGTATAACTGTTTATTGCATAACTGTGCAATTGTCACCTGTACATGGTTTGGTGTCGTATGGAGCATGTGTCCAACGGGTTTACTGTGATATCTGAGCTCAAACCTTATCGGTCGTTAATCGAGTCGAGCCAACAAGGGCCTGGTCAGTTAGATAACGAACCATGGGTTAACTGTTCGTCGAGTGGAGTGTTATCTCCTCGACCTTGTGGTATACTCGAGTATTACCCCCCACTGCTTCTATGAGGTGTTCGGGTCCGGTAGGGGTATGTATGGTGGAAGGTATTTGGTGTAAAGTGGAGTCTATGGTCATGGTTACTTGCAAACGATGACGGAGGGTCATCGGGTTCGGATCAAGTGGGAAAAATGGGAAATTGGCACCCGTATCCTTTAAATGTGATGTTCCTTGGTATTTAAGTAAGGCTTGTGTGATTGTTAAAGTGTACTTCTGTGATTCGTGACTATTTAACCTGTTGGTACCTCATTAAGCGAAAACTCACCCCTCGTTAATTTTGTTTTCCTTACAGGATCAACTTTTGGAAACCATAATTTTGGGAACGAGTTGAGCTAGTTAGATATTCTTTTGTTTTGTAAAGTTCTTCGATCGTTGGAAACCCTAAATGTATCTCATTGCGATGGTTCCTTTTGATTTGTAAATGTACTCACGGGTGTATATATATAAGCATTTCTTCATGACCCATGGCATAATTACTTGTGAATGTATGCTCTTTAATGATTAGATAAAGTTTACTTGTTTTGTTTGGGTTTCGGATGAGTTCAGAAGTTGATTGTGGAAGAAGGAAATTTTTGGCTGATTACTGTCCGTTGAATCCGACCTAGTATCCGGCCAGTTTTCGGCCGGATATCTGGCCGGATATGCAGGGGAAATTTCAAAATTTTTGAGTTGGCTACTGCCTCCAATCTGGCCAGGAATCTAGCAGGATATCCGGCCAGAATCCGGCCGGATTGTGACGTGGCAGTTACTATTCATCTTTCGTTTTCGTTTTCATTTTTCGATTTCGTGGTTGTTGAACAGTTTAAGCGCACTAATATACTTCAGAACGTTTTAGTTGTGTATAATCATTTTAGTAGTCCTGGCGAGAGTTGGGCAGGCGGTTCGCTAACCCCTTTGGTACGCCTTAGGGGAAGGTGGGGCTATCACATATATTATATGGCTCCAAAAGAAATTTAAAATCTATCTTGTGCATGAATCACCCTTTACTATTAAATATGATCAAATATTGATGGGTGACCTATTGAATGATTTATTCATATTCAAATGAACAACGATTTTGACATTAGGGGGAAGAAAAAATCAATCCAAAGGAAATCATTTCAAAACAATATTGCTGGATTTCCTCGATCCTCAAAATAATATGAACTGAAAGTTCAAAATATTATTCATTCGTAGAAAGTTGCAGATCAATTGCTAGATCTACTTATCGACTCCAGAAGAGTCATTAAATCAAATATTCTTGCAAAAAATACTCTGCTTAAAATTGATGTCCCTGAAGGACATACACAAGTGCTACAAATGAATTTTAAGGCTGGCCTACTTAAATAAGATATAAATTGATTTCAAATATCTCCGGAGATTAAATAAATGTCATGACAAAATTCAACCTCCTAAAGAGGTTGCTCATAAAGAGCGAACTCCTAAAGAGAATGAAATCATGAAAAATTTGATTGGAGCCTAGTGAAATATAGCACTTGATATTATGAAAGAATGAGAATCATGAAAATATCGGTTGAGCGTAAAAATAATTGGGCGAGAAGAGAAAGATGTGATTCCATTAGCATCGAATTTATTGGCATAATAAAAGATCTTTGGACATGTAGTCCAAAATACCTAAAGGGTGTCAAGCCAGTCGAATATAAATATTCATTGATAATTTTGATTGAAACTTCTGAAGAGCTCCAAAAAGTTGTCGAATATTTGAAGAAAGAATTTGAGATCAAAAATTTTGGAAAAACTAGATTTTGCCTTGGTTTGTAAATTGAAAATTTGAAAGGTGGAATTTTTGTCCATCAAATTATTTATACCCAGATGGTATTAAAGCGATACGACACATATATTAAGTACTTCAATGGTCATCAGATCACTAGATCCTAATAAGAATCCTTTTGGACCGTGAGAGGAAGATGAAGAGATACTTGATCCTGAAGTACCATACCTCAGTCTAATTGGTGCACTAATATATCTTGCTAATTATACAAGACTTGATATATCATTTATAGCGAATTTATTAGCAAGATTTAGTTCTTCACCTATAAGACAACATTGGAGTGGTATTAGACATATTTTTCGCTATTTCCAAGAAACAATTGATCTTGGTTTATTTTATTCAAGTAAATCCAAGCCTGAATTGTTTGGTTATGCTGATGTTGGGTATTTATCTAACCCACATAAAGCAAGATCTCAGAATGGTTATCTATTTATATGTTGCGGTACAATTGTTTCTTGGCCATCTACAAAGCAACCATTTGCCGCTACTTCATCGAATCATGCTGAAATAATATCAATTCATGAGGCCAGTCGAGAATGTGTTTGGTTAAAATCAATGACCCACTACATCCGGAAGAGTTGTGAGTTATCCCCCGAGAAGGAAAATCCTCCAACTGTATTATATGAAAATAATGCAGCTTGTATAGCTTAATTGAAAGGAGAATATATTAAAGGAGATAGAATGAAATATATTTCACCAAAATTCTTCTTTACTAATGATTTGCAAAGGAATGGTGAAATTGATGTGCAACAAATCCCATCAGATAATAATTTGGCATATTTATTGTGACAGCCCCACCTTCTCCTAAGGCGTACCAAAGAGGTTAGCGGACCGCCTGCCCAACTCTCGCCAGGACTACTCAGACGGTTATACACAACTCACAACGTGCCGAAATACAGTAGCGCTCAAACAAAGCAAAAATCACGAAATTTAAAAAAATGAAAATCGAAACGGAAAGTGAATAGTGCCTGCCACATCACAATCCGACCAGGACCCAATCGAATACAAGTAACTTCATATAATCCTTGAAATGGACATATACAAACCAAACATACCACATGAACATGAGTACACGCTTTTATAAACCACATTCGTATTTTTACAAATCAAAAGGGAACATTTGAATCCAAGTACAATTAGGGTTTCCAACCATTGAGGAGCTATACAAAATATCTAAACTAGCTCAACTCATGCTTCAAAGTCACAGTTCCAAAAGTGGTTCCCTGTAAGGAAAACAAGGATAACGGAACGGGGTGAGTTAGAAGCTCAATGAGGTACCAAAAGTATAACAGTGGAAATCATGAGAAAACACTTTTAGGCCACATATACACATCAAGTAAGAGAAATAAATGGACACCACAATTTAAAGGATACAGGTGGCCCTCAGGAGCCAAATCCCCGTTGCAATACTTGATCCAGCCTCGTTGACTCTCCGTCAACGTTTAATAACACACTCATGTCTGTAGACCCCTCTTACACCAAAATTCCGTTCACCAAACATCCCCCTTACCGGGCCCGAACGCCGAACAGGAACAGTAATGGTAATACTCGAGTATACGGGAATCAAGAGTCTCAATACCCAAAAATTTCCCAGGAACAGGTACCCATGGATTGTCAATTACTTCGACCAAGCCCTTGCTGGCTCGATTTAATTAACTTCCCATGAGGTTGAGCTCAAGTTTAACAGGAAGATCGTTGGACACACTTCCAAACGATCTCATAACAAGCGCAAGTAACAAGTTCAAGTAATAGATTCTGGTTCAATCAGTACAGGCAAGAGAACGAGTGTGATAAAGTACACCCTCGTCTCATTCAGAATAACAGAGTTCATAGTTATCCATGTCACACATTTCAAGTATAGATGATGAACGAATTAAACAACAATTCAGGGAAGTGGTACACTCACCTGTTAAGGCGAAATAACGTCCAGAATATCTTTCCGGGTAACACTCTCAATCACCGATGAACCCTAAGGTTAATCAAGAGAAAATATTACAGTTCCTCCAGCAAAACTTAGGTGAATCGAAGACAATTCAAATACTACTAGTACAAAGTATAAATATGATTTTGGAAGTGAAAAGAGTACATTTAAACCAAAGGATATGAGTAAACTATTTGGAAAACTTATGCTCGCTCGTAAAACTTTGAAATATCCATTTGAGTCGAAAAAATGAAGAAAACGTATTTCTATTAGTCGTAAATTTCATTTTTCCAAGTGCACAAGTTTCGGCCAGATTTGACCTTATATACCTCGATAAAAGAGGACGCAAATATCCTAGATGGTTCATATGGTATTCGCTCTCAAATCGTTACCAAATCCTCGAGTGTAAATTTGGGCAGCACGCCCTTTGTATTTACCTATTTTCCAGCCACTTATGGCTTCATTATTTTCCTCAATCAATCCTGTAGACACCAAATTTTCAGTGTAATTTCATTTACTTTTTTTAGTTTTTATTTGTCGTGCTAGGTTTATTCACTTTTTAGTTTTTAGTTTTAGTTTTTTATTTTATTTTTAAGTTTTAGCATAGAATTTCTCGGGAAAAAGGAAAAGCATTCAAAAATTATGCTTTAGTTGTTTTGATTTAAATTCAATGTTTTCTTGGGGAAAATATGAAAATGAAAAAAAAAGAAAGCAAGAAACCCGATTGCGGGTTTTGGGCTATTTAAGGAAAAAAAAGGAAAAAAAGGAAAAAAAGAAGGAAAAAGAAAGAAAAATTAGCATTTCATTTTTATCTTTTTATGCCTAGTTCCGCTCATTTTAATCTTTCTTAATTAGTTATTTTTCTTAATTAGTTATTTATATGTTGTTAAATTATTATTAAAAAAAAACAAAAAAAAGAGGACGTTGTGTTTCAGCCGCAGCAGAAGAAAAGTGCAGCTGCGTTTCCTGGTTTTCTTTAGCTCCCTTCGATCAATGATAGTACAGTCCACCTGGCTTAGCCTAGAAATCCCAACGGTGAAGTATTAAGAACCATCAGATGGTTTCCCAAAAATGCAGTCGGCTTCATCCAACCATTGCTGAGAGGGTTTTAGTTTTCTGAGGCTATATAAAAGAAAGGGGATGACGGCTGAAAAGAAAAAAAAAAGGAGAGCAGAGTGACGGCGGAAAAATCTAGAGCAAGAGAGAGAGCTGAGGGTTTTATGACGGCTGAGGGTGAAAAGAAAAGCAAACTAGAGAGCTTTCGGGCAGAGTGTGGAACCAAGAGTGACGACTGAGAGTGAGGATAACGGCGGCTGGAAAAGAAAAACACATGGGAAGAGGATCGAGAAGGGAAGGTTTTAAATTCGGCTGAGGAAGAAAGCTTCGAAGGATTCAGTTGTGTAGCAGAAACACAGGTAACCTTCAGTCTACTTCTCGTTTGTTTTGTTAGGATCATAAGGATAGCTAGAATCTGAGAAAGATAATCTGTCTGTCCCTCGCATGTCACCCATGTTGTACAATCAAAGTTTTACCTCAGTGGTTTGCCCGCTCCCTTTATGTTATCTGCTAGTTCTGTCTCTGTTCTGGCTCTTAGATGATGAGATTGTAGTGTCTGAAATATGGGCAGTAAATTTCGGGGCAATTGTCCATATGAACATGCTCCAAATAAGTGCGAAAATGAAGAAAGTTTTCAACTTTGTGTGATTGGTATCTGAATTTTTGCGTAAGAAAGTATTGTTGTTCATGCTCTGTTCCTTTGGGCTGGTAGAAAGTAGGGCTAGCTAATTATTTGGCTGAACTTTTGGGTTTTGAGTGAAGCCTGGACTTAGTGTGTGGTTTAGTTGGTCTTTTCAGTTAAGTGGAACAAGTTGCAAAACAAAATTTCCAGATTGGGATGCTCATGCGTTTTGACCCTTTTGGGTGTTTGAATCTAAGGTTTTATGTTAAAAATTGAAAACAACACTTGCTGATGCCATGGCTTGGGCTCGGAGTGTGTTTGGCTGGCATTTAAGTGTAAAAATAATTTTTGCTTCAACAAGCTTGTAGCTTTCGGTTCGTTGCAGCAATTTTGATAGAATTCCATCCTTTGAGTTGCTGAAGTTGAAGTGCTTCACTGTTCTTGGTGTTGTTTGTTGTTTGACTGTGATTTCATGAATATGTTTGTTGTCAAAGTAGTTTGTTATCGTGTGTGAAACTAAAAAGGGTGAATGGCTGCAATACGGTCCATCCATTATAGAGATGGACTGCATGCATTATAAAGGGAAAAATTTTTAGTTGCTCTAAAGGAACTTTCGGCTGAGTTTATGTTCATGTCCAGATGATCAGTCGCTTCCCATTTTTCCCATTTTTGGTCAGTTGCTGAATCAGTTAAGGTGTTAAGGTTTCGTGGGAATACATTTCGATCAAGCAAAAATGGCATGAACATATGTTTCTGCTGATTTTCTTTGCTGCACTTCTGTTATTCTTGTTTTTGTTTTTTGGGCCTAGATCATCTTGTTTGGGGAAGTTAGGGGGAGGCATCCATGCTTAAGCTAGATGTGTGTGAGTTTGATGGATGAATGATGAAGTTTTACATAATGTTCTCGGCATTTCACCCATACTAGTATGAAGATGAAATTTGCAGCAGAGAAAAGGCTGCTACATCTATTTTGTTGTTCTTTTCTCCGTGATTATTCACCAAGTTTTGGCCATCTTAATTTGATAGTTAATTTGGTGTGGAAAGGGGCAGTGTTTGATTTGCGTTGAGTTTGCATGTTTGGCTCTAAACATTTGAATCATGCTCGAACATTTGCTGGAGAATGAACAGATTAGGATTGCTGCACCTTTTTGCATAAAATCTCCCGGTGTTTGCATGCTTTTCCTTCTATGTTTTGGTTTGTTTGGATTTTGAAATTGTGTGTTATGTTGCTTAGCTTAGGTTTCCGGATGTTTGGTTGAAAGGTTTGATCAAATTGGTGTTGAAGTTGATATGTACTTGCGGAAATGGAAGTTTGCAGTAACTTTTGTTTTTGGTTGCAAACGGCTTCACTGAGAATGTTTCTTGTTGCAGGCGATGCATGCATTTTTGCATGGAAACTGTTCAAAATTTTTGCCTTTTAACCCCCCACGTCTCCCTTTGTTGCATTGTGGCCCAATTACATTCCAATCTCTTGCAATTAAGTCCTAAATTGATTGCAGCTTGAACCGTTATTTGGCCTCTTATTATTTTAGGGACTTTCGAAGTGCTTAAATGTTCTAATTGGACTCGCATGATTGATTAATGTTTGCAATTGGATCCTTGTCACTTTAAACCTTTGGATATGGGTTGTTTAGTCTATTTGGGTGTTTCGAGTGATTCCATTTCGTGTTATTTTCATTCCATGTGATTAATTGTTAATTAAAGTGGTACCTTGACCTTTTTATTATTTTGAAGGGTAAATTAGTAATTTCTCCTCATTAGGGACACCATTTCAAGGGAGGTACACCCTATACCTTATTTTGACCTTATTTGACCCTATGTGAACTTATGTGGCTATATGGTTTAATTGCGTGCCTTTTGAATGTCCTGTTATTTATTTATTTATTTTTTGCTTTATTTGCTTAATTTCGTATATTTATTTAATTTCCTTTTCGATCATTTAAAAGGCACTTGAATGCCGATTTGTAATAGTTAGGCTATTATATCATTTCATTTAATTCCTTCCCTCTTAGATTGTAGTAGGTTTTCCCCCCGAATGTAATAGTTAGCGCCTTAATTGCCTTGTGTGTTTTGTATGTCTATGTGCTATGTGTTTAATCGCTTTCTTAGGTTTTGGCATCTAGTCGAGCATGCTAAGTGTTATGTGCTACGTGTTTATAGGTGATTGGCATGTCTACTTGCTTTCTATAGTCATAGATGAATGTGATGGATGAATGCACGTCACCACACTAGTCCAACGCTAGTTGTGGCTCATTGTCCCGTTTTCCGCTAGTCCAACGCTAGTAGGAATTCATAGATATGGGCTAGTCCAACGCTAAACCCTTAGGGATTTCCCTCGCTAGTTCATACTTGCATGTTTCACTACATTTCATGCATTTTTCTTAGTTTTCTAGCATTTGGCATGCTCCTCCAATCCTTTCCCCTTCATTTTAGGCTTTTGCATCTTCATGCTAGTTGTAGGGTACATTTGCCTGAGAGTCCCCTTTAGATAAGGGAAACGAGCGAGTGTGGCTACAAAATAGCCTTAGCACGCTAGTTCTTCCTTCTAATCAAAGGAAAAATTAAAGTCATGAAGTTAGGTGTCATTCCCGTACCTGACTTGATGCATTCCTATAGGTTCATACACTTTCATTCTCATCATGTCACTCCCTCACCCTCTTATTCACATTTTCTCACTACTTATATCCTTCTCAATACAAATGCCATGTTCACACATTTTTCTTCTTGTCACTCGTTTTTTTTTTACCTCACAAATTGCACCCAATTGCACTTATATGTATCTACTATCATATTTTCATCCATTTGCACACAAACACCTTTATTTTCCCAATTTGCACACATGCACTTGTCTTACATTCGCACACATGCACGTTTTCTTACATTTTCACACTTGCACTCATATTTGAGTCTTCATTTGCATCATTCGCGACCTCTATGAGGACTTTCCTTATTGGCCACCACAACTCATGTGGTTGGGACCAAAAAGCCTCGTAAGAGACATTTTAGATTTAGGATTACATTTCTTTTTCATATCCATTAGTCATATCCAACATGCAACGCATATTTTGGGTAGAAGAATTAGGAAACGTGGGGCTAAATCGCGCAACTAGCTTTGGCTAGGGTAAGGGAGTGCCTTAGGCTTTGCCTTTGCCTTCTCCCTTATCAAATGTGACCCCCGATCCCTTTCTTTGGTTACGTAGACCTAAAAGTTCTTAAAAAGGGGTTTGTTTACTTTGCTTTGCAAAAAATTCATTTTTGGGTGACTTGGTACACCCTAACTCTATACCAAGTGGCGACTCCATTTTCCATGCAAAAAACCCTTTTTGAACTCTGTTTGGCCAAATCGTCGCATTTTCAAGTCCCACGGCCTTTTTATTTTCATTTTCACACACATTCACATACATATTCCACACACTACTTTCACACACTCAAAAAGTGGGGCGCGACAAATCCCAAAGTCATACACAATATAAATTCATCACAACAGCCATTCAATAGGATCAAAGTCATTCAAGTACAAGATTTAGCTAGGAAAATGACTGGAAATGAACTTTAAGCTAAGAAACCAAAAAGGTAGATTCACCGCTACTTAGCGTATCGGACATAACCGAAACTACGCTTATTGGATTGAAGTGCAAGTTATACTGTTTCGAAGCTAAGATAGAGGGTTATAACTTTGATGAAGACTACTTAGTCCAGTTCTCACCCTAACTAGGTCAAATTTACCAAAACAACCCCAGATTTTCTAGTTCGAAGCTCACTGTGAAATTCAACTAGCAATCCTGATTCATTCAATCATATCTCAGCACACACAACTCCGATTCAGGTAATTCTAACGCCATTTGAAAGATAAGATACAAGGCTATAATTCTTAAGAAGATATTGACAACCAATTCGGTAATATTCCTGGTCAAACTAACCACTTACAGAGGCTGATTATCATTTTTGATAGAAATAGGGCAGCAGGGGTAATTTTGTCATTTCACAAGATACCCTGCTTCGATTGAGCTGAAATGTTGCAGGCCGCTAGTTAACATCATTTGCTACAACTTTCATGTTTTAACCTAAGGCTAATTCGGCCTCTATCATGGCTAAAATGAACCGGGCAGAACAGGGTCAGTGGAAACCCTAAAACCAAAAAATCCCTCTAAAATCTGGAAATTTCCGTAATAACCCACAATAATCACATAGAGGCTCCAAATTACTTCATATAAGACTATCAATCCATAGCCAACCACAAGATACTATATAAAACAGAAAATTCCTCAATAAATAGGAAAATTTGCACAACTGAACCATAAGTCATGAAATAATTCACAAACTAACATATTCAACCTCTATAAGCCTCCAATTCCACATTATTAAGGACAAAAGAGAATTTCCTTGACAACTTACCTTTGCAACTCCAAGAAACAAGATAGCTAGAGCTTGTTCTTCACAAATGACTCCACCAAAGGCCTTAAACTAGCTTATCAACTCACTTTTGTGGAGGAATTTGGAATTTAAAAGGTAGGTTTGCAAGATTCAAGCAAGAAAGGAAGGAAAATTGAAGAAGCTTTTCTCTCTTCTTGTCTCCAAGGTGCACGGCTAAGAGGGAGGAAATAAAGATGATTTTTGGTCAAAAATTATTTTAGTAAAGGTGAAGAAGACTAGTCAAAAGTCCACCATCCAATGAAAATGCAACATGTGGCCTTTTTAAGCTTATCTCAACTCTTTGTCTTGCAATACTTAATTAAATAGCTAACCTCTAATTTGCTCACAATACCATGTAATATAATCCCGGTATACAACTTCTCCCAATTAACCATAGTTACCGTACTTATCGCACTAGCGGGTCCCACATCCACTGTACACCACCCTTAACACAGAAAATAACTTATATGGGAAAAATAATTTAAAAATCATATGTTCTCATAAAAATTTCCAAAATATTCATATAAGAAAGAAAATATGGAGTTTAGGCACAAAAGACTAAAATAAATGCCTAGAAAATAAGAAAATGTTCGGGTTCTCACATTTATTTACCAAGGCATTACCAACTGCAACATTTGAGAAATTGGTGAAGAATATTGGAATGCGTCAGGTAAAAGATCTCAGATGATATATGTATTAGGGGGAGAAATTAATAAATAAGAATAGTGTACTCTTTTTCTTTCACTAAGGTTTTTGTCCCACTGGGTTTTTCCCTAATAAGGTTTTAACGAGGCATATTTTTTGTGTAATGGACATCCAAGGGGGAGTGTTATGAAACAACTAAAGATGTGGATATCCATTTTTATTGCCAAGAAGGTTGATTCATAATTATCCACCAGATTCATTGGTACAATGAAGGAGATACATTGGATGAATCCTTTCAGTTCATTTATGGAACTATTCAATTAATGTACTTGAAATACTAAATTCATGAATGAGTGTTTAATAGGATTCATGTATCTTTGATCTTGTATTACCTATATATAGATGTGTCCTAACCTCCCTTTGTAACACATGAACACCTTTTATCAGTTGAAATAACAAGAATAGTTCTCTATTCTCTCTCTACTTCTTATTCTACTATTCAGTCCTTATTTTATTAGTTTCACAACAGAAAGAACATTTTTGTTTGTTAATTATGATTTGAAGTATTACATATGAAATTATTAGACAGTGTAGCAGAATGAAGGTATCCTAGAGTTAAGTATTGTTATTTGTATGGATAATTGGGGATGTCAGTTGTAAGGTGGCAAGTACATATAGTGTTCGTTATTACGTGAGTGCCAAGTTTGGTTCTGTTGTATTGCACTTGTTTATTTGTATATATTTAAGTGACAAGTAGGTAGTGCTTCTTGTTGGTTGACACATGAGTGTAGTTTTGAACTTACGAAAGTGTATTTTGGTGAGTTGATCTTGAAGCATAAGAAAAGAAAAGGTAGTTCAATGCCAGTGCTATTTCATGATTTTGTTGGTAATGAAACTAGCTTATATATCAATTAATCGGTTGAATGATAATGTTTATGAATGAGTTGTTAAGGTTGCGATTGTGGAAAAAAGGTTGATTCGTAATACTCATTATGTTGATAGGTTTTATTTGCTGATTATTTTGTAGGGAATCTTTTATTTGTTTGTTAAATGTATTTTTTTATTATTTTTGTTCAAAAAAATTTATTGTTGTGTATTTTGTCGGGTGATCAGATTCAAATAATTATTTATACTATGATGCAAATGTTTTAGATGAAGTTCTTTAACTTTATTCAACTTATTATATTGGTAATGAGGTTGTTCGATGCTTGCTAGATAACCAAATGTTGATTGAAACGGTTTCATTTGAATTGATCTTAATGCAACATAGTTTTAGTCAACTTGTTGAACCTACATTTGGGTTGCCTTTTCATAATATTTATTACTTTATTGTTTTTGAAGACCTGTAATCGCTATTGAATTCTCTTTACTTAAGCACAAGTATTGCTATTTCTATTCTTCGTAATTATAGATAATTTGCAATTATATAACAACACGATTTTTCTAACATTTAATGAATCAAGAATATGTAATTAATAATTTGTTTCGCTAGAGTTGGTTAACATTATATTTAGTGAAATAGCTTGGTCATGGGCATATGAACCCTACCTAGACAGATGATATCATGAAAATCTACAAAATCAAACGTGTCCTGATAAATATGCAGTCAGAGAAATCTATCTGCATGCAAACAACATATATGAAATCAAATTGAGGACCCAACTGGTTTATGAAAATGCTGATTGATTCAGGAAAATGAAGATTGTTTACAACATTTATGGTCTAACGGATCTGGAAAAATAGTTTCGAGGAAGAAACAGTGAAGATTCAAAAATGCTTGTCGTAAAAGAAATATTTGAACAGTTAGATTCAGTTGTGTCTTTCAAGTTTAAATTTGGATTGTTCTTAAAAAAAAACTTTTCCTGACATTACTGCATCTCTTTACTGATGACTTTTCATAACTCAATTATTTTGCTTATGATACGGTGGTACTGATGCAAAATCAATATTTATTTTGCTATTAATCATTATTTATGTTAGGTTCTGTCTAATGGGTATTGTGGAGGAGCCAATCCATTATGGACACGTGTCAGTTCGGACGAGTCTGCTCGGCAGCACCGACCTGACAGTTCGGACCTTAGCCACGAGCCTCCTGGGATTCGAGTAGGGTGTGGACTCCTAGCCCATTAGGGCCAGAGATAGAGAGGTAGAATCCAAATAGGACTCCACCTCTCGGGACCTAGTAGGGCTCCGTTAGGACTCTCCCTCTGGACCATCCCGTAGGACTCTATAAATAAGGAGTGAAAGGACCAGGAAAGGTACGCATTCATACATCTATTGCGAGGACTCGAAATTTCACTTATATTTTCCTTTTATTTTGAATAAGTTAATTTATAATTCCTTTACTACTAATTATTTGACGCCCCCACTTCCCCCTAAGGCGAACCAAAGGGTATCGGTGGGACGCCTGCCCAACTCTCGCCAGGACTCACTACAATTCCAGTTCAAACTTAAAGGTACAATACTAACAGTGAAATCGGAATAAAAGTACGAAGTCATTTCCAGACATAAGCATTCAACCTTACATTACAAGTTCAAGGTACATCCCCTTGTCAAAATATACAACTTCCAAATTGTCTAGTCAAATATATTCAAATCCCTAATCAAAAGTTCAACCAAAAGGCTTCTCCGAGTGTCACTCCATATCGGTTCCTGTTAAGGAAAACAAATCTACAGGGTGAGCGATTGCTCGTGAGGCCAAGAACACACATGCAAGCACGTAATCCAAGTAGCAATCACAATTTAGCAAGTAAACCAATAGTATTCAAGCAAGAAAAGTAACCAAAAACAATTCAAGGATATGGAAGCTCTCAGGAGCTAAGTTCCACTTGCTTTGCCACTGCTCGATCAATTACCTCCCCGCGATGACACTCCGTCAACCGGGTCGGTATTTAGTCCGTAGAAACTTCACTTACTCATTCACCATTCACCATTACATACCCCAGTGCTGGGCCCGCTCTTCTTTTATATAAGGCGATAGTACTCGAGTATGTCAAGCGAGATCTCTCCAATAGATCACGCTTATACACTTTTCCCATGGCTCACCAAGCTTCTCGACCAAGGCCATGCCGGCTCGAGTCGCAAGGTCGGCCGATGAGATTTGGGCGTCCCCGTTATTATCACTAAGAGTCGAGGAGATTCACTCCAATCGACTTATGCAATCATAGCATAAATAATCACTGAAACACTTCACTTAAATTTTCACTTCACGTAATTCACTTTAAGTAATTCAAATACACTTCACTTAAATGAGAACGAGTGCGATAAAGTACACACTCGACTCAGCATATTCAAAATACTCAATCGCTAATAACAATTAGGCACGTAACACTTATTCACACACTTGACACTCACCAAATCTCAATGAGGGAGTAAGTGCAAAGTTCTTTAATATTCGACTCCGGGATTCTCTTCAAGATCCTTTTGAGTGCTTGAGCAAATAATAATTGACTATCACTTATAAATCCCTTGTTAACAAGAAAAATTATACACTTGTACAATCTAAGAAAATATCATGAAATAGAGCTTTACTTGCTCAAAATTCAAGGTTCAAAAGTGGTGTTTAATAACACAAGGAAAAAAAAAACTGATTTTCTTCATGAAGGCAAGTCTAAAACGGTCAATTAATATCAAAGGATAAGGAAGAGTCTCCAAAAACTCATTTCCCAACGAGTTCAAAAAATTCAGTTTCAAGTGTCAACTTTGAAAAATCATATCTTGCATCAATAGGTCCAAAATTGGAAAACTTGGTACCGTTGGAAACTAGTTTCAAAGTACTAAAAGTTCCTAGAAGATACTTTCCAAGATTTTAAATGGAAGACATTCAAATTTCAGTTTAAAGTGGCTGACTTGTATCTCCAAGACAGTTTCAGTCTTGGTTTTCGGCAAACTTTGGAAATTCGGTAAAATTCATTGAAAGTGAACTAGCCTCTGAAATTTATAATCAATTAGAATTTCAACCAAGGTTTAAAACACAATAAACAGAACTAAAATCAGAGTTTTGAGCATTGATATATAGTAGCTCAAAGTTGGTCGCATTTTATAAATCGTTCAGTCATTTTTCAGATTTGAAAGACTATCTTTGAAGTATTATTTGCCCATCGAAATGGCATTGAAAATACACCAAATTCGGTACACTAAATCTTCCATATATGAACTATATCTCTACCAAATTTCACGTAAAAACTCATGTGGGGAGGCAGTTAACAAAAAGACTGAAGTTTGTGAAATTTTCAAAACAAATCTGCCTTCTCACGTTTTCTTCCTTTTTAAAAGTTTTGTTCCATACAATCAACCTCAATTAATTTAAATATTGAAACCAATGTTCCATAAACATCCAATAAGCAATTTAGAAGTAATTGACATCAAGGTTTTCGAAATATAACTTCCCAAATCAGATTTGACCATTCGGCCAAGAGAAAAGGAAAAGTTTTCCAGATTCGAAAAGCAACTTTGGGACATCATTTGTATATCGAAATGGTCTTAGATTGACACCAAAATTGGTACAATTCAACTTACATATGAGGAATACTCCTCTATCAAATTTCATTTGAAAATTCACATGGGAAGGTAGTTAACAAAACTACCAAAGTTTAAAGAATTTTCAAGACAAATCTGTTTCCTTGCTTCCTTCTCCTTTTTCAAACATTTTGCCCAATAAAATCAACTCCAATTTGACTCATTTGTGAAATCAAGACCCAAGAAAAATTTCATAAGCAATTTTTAGTTGGTTGACATCAAAATCTCAAAATAAAATCTCTCACAAGCAACCAAACCAGTCGGCCAGCATGAAAAGAGGGTTTTCCAGATTTGCTGCAGTTTGGGATTTGGACCATAACTCACTCAATACACATTGGAATTGGAAATGGTTGGTGGCATTAAAAACTAGATTCAAAAGGCTACAATTCATCAGAACAACTCATTTTGAAATTCAGTTGGTAAGTGAGAGAAAACAGAGCCACAAGTTGCAACTTCTAGCTTTCCCTCTGTTTGACAATGAAACAGGACTACAGATGACTCGGTTCGAATTAGAAGGTGCATATACACCTTTAGAAAACTATGGATTTCTAGTTTTGAATGCTGCTGATGGCACTCTAACATCCGGACAGAGAGTTATGGTCATTCAAAGATACTCTGCTCAGAACACCTGGACACCATTTTCCAGATTTGAAAATTTTCAAAATTTCAACTTTTACCCAACCAAATCAAGTGATTTTTGGTGGAAACTTTCCACACATCCTACACAACATATCTACATCAGTTTCAAGGTCATTTGAGCAACAAAATTTTGAACCAAGTGCACGAAAATAACAGGGCAGAATTCGACCACTTCCTACGCAACTTTCCTTCGGTTTTCTTTTCACTCTTCTAACTTATATCGACTTGTTTAACACATAATTAACACCAACATGTGAGGACTCAAAAATTTTCTTATTTTATCGTATATTACTAGTTTATTTAAATATTTATTCATCTGTTTTCTCCAAATAATTTATTTCAACCTTTTTAGAACATTTACATGGAACTATGACTCACGTATATTTTTAAAATGTCCCGTTACAAAATTTAATTTTCAGAAGCTCATTTAGTGAGATTTAGTAAATACGCATTTGAAGGCAATAATCGATTTGAGAGTACAGTGACCTTGGAGATTTGAGGACTCGTAATTTTTATATCTATTTATTTATTTATTTTATCAATTTATTCACTTATTTATTGGCTTACCCTAAAATGGTTATTTTTATGATTAAGCACTTAAGTATTAGTTAGTTATACTATCGTTATAAGAATTTCTTAGAAATTTCGCTTTATCACGCACAAGTCGGAAGTTCGCGTTTTCGTGCGCGCGACTAATTGAGGGACATTGGACATTTATTTTTAGACTATTAAGAGTGAATAATAATAGTGATAAAGGAAGTGCATTAGAGATTTAGTGCACAAGTGAAACAAACCAGAGAGGAAACGGGCACGAAACGCGCGCGTACGCACACTATTGGAGAGTAGACTTTTGTGCACCTTAAGGCCTTACCTAAAGCTTCTTTGTGACAGCCCCACCTCACCCTAAGGCGAACCAAAGGGTTCAGCAGACTGCCTGCCCAGCTCTCGCCGGGACTCAATCAAACCTCAATCAAATCCGAAATAAAACCACAAGATCAAACAAAATAACAATCCAAAACTTAAAGCGAAACTTATATACATTTCTATCTCAAAAGGGAGTACAAATATCGAATATACAAAGGTTCTCAATTCGTCATACATCCAGCCCGTGCCAAGCACTAGGGTGAGAACCATTACAAACCAAAAAAACTAGACTAGGATAACCTACACTGGGCTCTCGTCCTTGCTCGCATCCCCCTATTAAGGAAAACAAAACTAAAAGGGTGAGCTAAAAGCTCGGTGAGGTTCCGAACACATAGGCAAACAATAAATCCAATGCATTCACTACATATCACCAATAATTCAAGATACATGTACAATATAAAGCGATAAACATATTCATTAAAAGGATACGGGCTCACAGGGAGCCATTCATTCGTTCGTTCATTCGTTCTCCTGTCATTTCCCCTTATTCCTCCAATCATTTGAAAATGCATTTTTGTAAGTAAAACTCTCGTTCATTCATTCATTTCGTTCACCCCCTTCCTGGACGTTGGTCAGGCTCCACCAGAATTCAAGGTAATACTCGAGTATACCAAATTCACCCAGAGTCACCATATCGCCCGACCGAGTCCGCTTCTGGCTCGAGTCGATCGGTAACGAAGGGTAGGGCCCAGTTCAGCCAAAAGGCTTACATACATGCACATATAATCGTTCAATCATAGAAAATTTTACAATCATTTAGGTTGAGTGCGATAAAGTACACACTCGCCTAGAAAACTCGTTTTGGCAATCATTAAGAGCAATTAACACATTACCAAACAATAACAACAAGCCATGAAGTCAAGGAAAATATAGCAACAAGGAACACTCAACATATTTAAGCAAAATAACGTCCAAAACTTCCTTCCGGATACACCCTCAATCACCAAGGTATCCTAATATAATCAAACGAACACATTATGCTTCAACCATCAAAGATGTAAGTGAGTCAAAGAAAATTCGAATACGTACTAGTACAAAGTATAAATATGGTTTTGGTAGTGAAAAGAGTACATTGAAACCAAAGGACATAAGTAAAATATTTGTAAACTTAGACTCACTTGTAAAACTTTAAAATCGCTATTTGAGTTGAAGTGGCAAAGAAAATGTAAATACCCTAGATGGTTCGCGTGGTATTTGCTCTCAAGCCTACTCAAGTCGCAAGTATATCGACCTAGTTCTCGAGCGTAAATTTGGGCAGCACGCCCTTTGTATTTACCTATTTTTCAGCCATTTATGGCTTCATTCTTTTCCTCAATCAAACCAAAAGTCATATACAAAATCATCTCATTTCAATAGCCATTCCATAGGCTCCAAGTCATACAAGTACAAAATCAAGCTAGGAGCATGTGCGGAAATGAAGGTTGAGTCAAGAAACAAAAGACAGATTTGACGTTGTTTTACGTAACGGACACAGCCGAAGCTACACTTATTGGATTGGGGTGAAATTTATACCATTTCGAAGCTAAGACAAAGGGCTACAACTTTGATGAAGACCACTCAGTCCAGTTTGTAGTGTATCTAAGTCAAAATCTCAAATAACAGAACCAGCATCTCACATTCGGGCTTGTTGACTGCCTTATGCGTAAACGACAATAACTCAGGCTACCCGAAGTCCAAACGGGTGATTCCAGGGGCGTTGGAAAGCTAAGACATAGAAATAAAACTTTCATGTTTTGGCTAAATGCTAGTTCAGTATGTATCAAGGTGAAAAGACACGATCAGATTGGTGCACTGTCAAAACTGTTCACTGACTTTAATCCTATGGCAGTCAGGGTATTTCCATCTTTTCATAGGATATGTTGCTTGATTGAGCTGAAATTTTGCAGGCAACTATAAAACACATTCCCTACAACTTTCATGTTTTAACCTAAGGCTGATTCGGCCTTTATCCTATCCGAATAGTACCAGGCAGAACAGGGTCAATTGAAACCCTAAGCTGGAATTTTCATTCAAACCAACAATTTTACACAACCAATCATTTCCAACATATACCAACTCCATTTTACACTATAACAAACCATTAATCCATAGTTAACTAACACTAAACATATGAAATCAGAAAAATCATGCATAAAAATAAAAATTCATCAATCTCTACCAAAAATCATAAAATCTTCCATAAAATCACCACCTTAACTATCACAAGTCACTAATTTAACACTAACATGAACAAAGGAAGAATCTCTTGGTCACTTACCTTGTAAACTCAAGAAAAGAAGTAACTTAGCACCTTATCCTTCCAAACCACTCCACCAACTTCCTCAATACTACTTAACAAAGGGTTTTTATGGAGCAATTTGGAGTTCTATTGGTTAGATTGTAAGATTGGAGCAAGTTTTGGAAGAAAAATGTTGAAGGCTTTCTTTCTTTTTTCCCTTGAGAGAGTCGGCCAAGATGATGAAGAAAATGGTGAATTTTTTATCAATTTTGGTTATTTAGTAAAGGTGATAAATAGTGGTCAAAGTCTATGTCCAATAGAAAGGTGACACCTAGCACCTTTTAGGTTTTTCACTTATCCTTTTGTCTCTCCAACACTAATCCATTTGGTAACCTCTAATTATCTCAAACCTAGTAAATAATAACACTTAGCACCAAACTCACTTAGTCACCAAAATTATATCACACGAGCGGGTCCCACGTCTATAACGCACTTCAAACTAACGTACACTAACTCATACTAGGAAAATAATTTTAAAACTGTACTTACTTATAAAGTACATAGAAATTTTAATATTTTAAAGGATAGTATAAAATATGGGCAAGGAAATAAAATATTGCTTAGAAAATGTGAAAATTTTCGGGTTCTCACATTCTTCAAGAAGCTTTCCATCAGCACCATACCTCTCTTTTCTCCCTCAAAGCAGCCAAACAACCTCAAGGAAGAATAAGGCACCAAAACTCCATCTCATCTCACTCAATCTTGCACCTTTTCACCTCAAATTCACCGTACAAACTTAAACCAACTTGGAGATCATCTTGGACTAGGAAGAGGGCTTCATTCTCACGGTTTTCTTGGAGCTCTAGTGACCAAAATTTTCTGATTTATCATCATCTAGGAGGTAATCATCATCCAACCTTTGAATCTTAGTTTTAGTGAGTTAAATTAAACTTAGAAGCTTGTAGTTTCATGTGGGTAACTTTGGTTGGTTGAAAATCATATGAGTGGGCACTATGAAATCCCACAATGGACTTGTTGGGCTGATATAATGATTTTGGATGTTATTTATGTTGATTAAGTGTTAAACTAGTGGTTATATGTTGAAAAAGTGGAAAGAAACTCAAAGGAAACCAAAGGGAAGTAGGGGCCGAATCTGCCCTGTTCTTGCCGCAACCTTGGTGCGATTATTTTGTGGTTAAATGACCTTGATTTTGATGTAAATATATTTTATAGGTTGTGTGGAAAGTTTCCACCAAAAATCACTTGATTTGGTTGGGTAAAAGTTGCATTTTCGAAAATCCTTCAAACCTGGAAAACGTGTACAGAGGTACTCTGGCAGCAAACTTTGAACAAACATAACTCTTTGCTCCGATGTCGAAATCGAATGCCATTTGCGGGATTTGAAACTAGACACTTCTAGTTTTCTAAGGTATAAATTGTATCCCCTGATTCTAACTCTTTACCTATCAGGTTTTGTTGCTCTGCTAGAGAGTCAATGAGGTGATGGGATTTGTTGCTTGAATTTGAGTTAGCTATGTACTGAATTTCAGAATGATTTCTTCTGATGAATTGTATCCTTATGAATGTAGTTTCCAATGCCACCAACCAAGCTTAATTCCAAGTTGAATTGAGTGAGTTGTGGCCGAATTACAGAACTGCATCAGTGATTGAAAACCCAAATTTTGGGCTAGCCGATGGCTTAGCTCGAATTGGGACTTGTTATTTTGAAACTTTTGGTGTTAATCACCTACCAAATATATGTTGATGTTTCTTACACTTTTACTTCATAAATGAACCATGTTTGAGATGATTTCATCGGCTAAAGGTTCAAAAAAAAAAAAGAAATGGAACCATAAGGCAGAATTGCCTTGGATATTCCTGGAACTTTAGTGGTCTTGTTAACCGACTTCCCATATGAATTTTTGCATGCAATTTGACAGAGGAGTAGCCCTTATATGGTAGTGTAATCATACCAAATTTGGTGCTTTTCCAAGTCTATTTCAATGCCCAACTGAAGTCCCAAAGTTCATGTTTCAAATCAGGAAATTCTTGATCAATGAGGAATTTTTAACTAACTTTGAGCTGCAATATCTTGGCACTCAAAACTCCGATTTTAGTTCTGCTTGTTGTGTTTTAAACTTTGATTATAACTCTAATTGAGTTTCAAATTTGAGAGGCTAGTTCACGTTCTGTGAATTTTGCCGAATTTCCAAAATTTGCCAAAAACCAACCCCGAATCTGTTTTAGAAGTGCCAGTCTGCAAATTTAAGCCGAAAATTGAGCGTCTTCCATTTAGAATCATGGAAAAGTGTCTTCTAGGAACTTTTAGTACTTTGGAAGTATTTTCCAACGGTTTAAGTTTTCCAATTTTGGACCTACAGAGAGTGAGATATGATTTTTCAAAGAATGCACCTCAAATCTGAAATTTCTGAACTTAAAGGGAATTAGTTATAAGGACTCTTCATTTTCCTTCGATATTGCTTGACCATTTTACAGTTGATTTCAAAGATGAAAATCAGTTTTTCTTGTATTATTAAACCACACTTTTGAGTCTCGATTTACGAGTGATTAAGGCTCTCTTTCATGATAATTTCTTACATTGTACAAGTGTACAATCTCTTTCTTGTTAATAAGGGGTTTAAAAGTGATAGTGTGTAATTATAAATTATTTGCTCAGGCACTCAAGGAGACTTTCAAGAGGATCTCACAAGGGACGCCTAAATTACTTGGTTGTGCACTACTCTTGTTTTGACTAGTTGAGTGTCAAGCGCATGACTTGATATATTTACTTGATCTATCTTGCTTATATGCGTGAATGTTACTTGATGAGACGAGTGTGAATTTTATCGCACTCTCTCTCCTTTACTCGAACTTTACTTGCATTAAACATGATTTTTTTAAAGTCAATTGGAGTGAATCTCATCGGTAAAATATACTTGTTTTCGCGTGCATGTCGTGTTATCGTGCGTGTCGTGCGTGTCATGTTGTCGAGTGGAGTGAACCTCCTCGACTTATGGGGACGCCCAATTCTCTTAGCCAATCTTGCAACTCGAGCCGGCATGGGCTTGGACGAGAAGCTTGATGAACCAAGAGAATAACAAAACAAAACTTGATCTTTTGAGATCTTGTTCGGCATACTCGACGAGTATCTCCCTTTTCGTGCATGTTTGGTTACGGATCCGAGAGGGTGGAATGATGGATGGAGGAAGTAATAAGTGAAGTTTCTACGGACATAATACCTACTCGAATGATGGAGTGTCATCACGAGGGGGTATCGGATCAAGCCGTGGCGGAGCAAGTGAGAAATTAGCTCGTGAGAGCTCCAGTATCCTACTCAAGTGTGTTTAATTGTTAATCGTGAATTACTTGACTTTATCGCTTTATTTATGGTATAAATGTTATTGATACTTGAACTACGTGCTTGCATGATTTTCTTGGCCTCACTGAGTATTGGCTCATCCCATTAGTTTGTTTTCCTTAACAGGAACTGGAATGGAAGAAGTTAAGGAAATGTCGACTTGAGGCACTTTTGTATTAAGGTTTTGATTGTAATCGACTATACACTTTTGGATATTGTATATTTTGGGAAAAATGATTGTAAGTTTGAAATTGTGATGTAAGATTGAATATTTATGTATGGAATGATTTCATACCTTTATTCCGATTTTCATTGTTAGTATTAGACTTTAAATTTGAATTGGAATTGTCTTGAGCCCTGACGAGAGCTGAGCAGGTGTCCCGCGGATACCCTTGGATTCGCCCTTGGGAGAAGTGGGGGCGTCACAGTTGGTATCAGAACCTAGGTTTCAGATCTTTGTAGTGTATCTTAGGCTAAAAATTTAGGATACCGGACCGTGGGATTCACTTGACTATTAACCTATTGTATTCCGGTGGTTAAAGAGAATTAGTACCTAAGAGTTTCTTGAATGGAAGTTGGTGTTAGAGCACTAGGTTAGAGATCTATTTGAGGAGATATATTAGGGACTTTATCCTTAAGAATTGAGATGAGATGACTTAGTCTCACCCTAAGTGATATTTGAGCGAGATAGCGACTTTAAGTTTCTAATCTGGAAATTTTGGTTGTTTTGCAGGGATGGAAAACGGAAATGGGAACCCTGCTGCGATTAGGAATGGTCATGCCAATGGCCATGTAGAGCCTCCTAGGCCTATTTACAACCGAGCTCTTGGTAGAGGAGCTCGTGTGCGCTACTCGCCCGCTAATAGGTATCCTCAATGTCCGTGTAGGTTGACGTATGCATACCCGAACCACCTTGTACTAGCCCTTGACGACGAGCATCGTCATTTGGTGAACACCAATCGAGATCTACTTCAGGAGGTTGAGGACCTGAGCTTTATGGTGAATGCTCAGAATGATAGGATTGCAGAGTTAGAGGGGATGGCAGCGAACGAGATGACTAAGGCTGAGGTCGCTCGTGATGAGCTTCAGAGGGTTAGGGTTCGACTTACTAGGATAGGCGAGGAGGTCCGGGATCGGGCTTCCGGGATTTTGGCAGACGCTTCTATGTTGATTGATGATGTCATGGACGTTGTCCAGAACCCAATTCAGGAGGAGGATCCGGAGGAGGACCCTGAGAAGGAGGTTCCCCCTGATAGCCCTACTGTGGACTAGACCTAGGGTGATAGGCTTTTGACTTTTGTGACTAGGAATAGCTGGGGTGATACTAGTGCTGAGCCCATTGTATTTTGTTTGACTGTGTGGCCTACTTTTGAGGCACTTGACTTTACTTTAGTCGTATGTGACTAAAAGTACTTTTGTGGCACCTGTGTGCTATATTTTTGTAAATACCCCCTGACTTGTTAATTTTACAAACCTTGAAATGTTGATATATGCTAGTTCTTTTATTTTCAAATGTTTTTCATGTTGTCTTGTGTTTTTTAAAGTGTTTCCTCGCATAATTGTTTTATTTTGCATTGAGACATACTTAAGACTATGAATGGCCATAGAAGAGACAAGGGTCGATGGCGTGGGTTTAGGCAACCCCGCACTCCTAAGAAAGATGAGAGATCACGAAAGGAAGGATTGATGGATGGTCTTATGTAGTCCAATGGGATCCTAGTGCTGGATATGAGTTGGAAATAAACGAGAAGATTAGACTTACCAGTGTTATAATGGATTGACCTGGTTGGGTATTTAGTGAGGTTTTCCCATGTGACATTTTAATAATTATTCTACACGTATCTTGTGATTGGTCCTGTGGACATGTTTCAACCTTTTATGAACGTTTGAACTCCAAAAAAAAATATATATATATTGGTCATTTGGGACAAAAGAGACCAGGTCATTACTAAAATTGTCAAATTTGAAAATCGAATACCAGAAAATGATTTTTCGACAAATTGAGTCTGAAAATTTTGGTAAGCTCAGTCTTCTATTGAAAATATATCATTCTATTCGAGTTTCGAACTACAAGATTTAATCTTTCAACTAGAGTTTTAATTGACCTTAGAGCGAATTATTCTTGTGTAAACCCTAGTTTCACGAATGGTATAAGTAAAGTGTGATCGCTTGCCCTATGACTTGGAAGTTAAAACGTCTATTGGGGAAATCAAAGTGTGATTTCTAATTGGATGGATAGAAATTGTGAGATATGGATTGGAGAGTGTAAGTTATTGATTGATCTCACTAAATGACTATTAATGGGTATGATAATATCCTAAGTGTGAATTTCGAGGACGAAATTCTTTTTAAGGAGGGGGGGATGTGAGGACCCGAGAATTTTCTTATTTTATCGTATATTACTAGCTTATTTGAATATTTATTCATCCATTTTCTCTGAATAATTTATTTCAACCCTTTTAGAACCATTTACATGGAACTATGACTTATGTATATTTTTAAAATGTCCCGTTACTAAATTTAATTTTTGGAAGCTCGTTTAGTGAGATTTAGTGAATACGCGTTAAGAATTTTTTAAGCACTCAAGTATTAGTTAGTTATACTATCGTTATAAGAATTTCTTAGGAATTTCGCTTTATCGCACACAAGTTGGAAGTTCGCGTTTTTGGCGCGCGCGACTAATTGAGAGACTTTGGACATTTATTTTTAGACTATTAAGAGTGAATAATAATAGTGATAAAGGAAGAGCATTAGAGGTTTAATGCACAAGTGAAACAAACCCGAGAGGAAACAGGAACGAAATGTGCGCGTACGCGCACTATTGGAGAGTTGACTTTTGTGCACCTTAAGGCCTTACCTACCAAGCTTCTTCAAGAAGCTTTCCATCAGCACCATATCTCTCCTTTCTCCCTCAAAGCAGCCGAACAACCTCAAGGAAGAAGAAGGAACCAAAACTCCATCTCATCTCACACAATCTTGCACCTTTTCATCTCAAATTCACCGTACAAACTTAAAACAACTTGGAGATCATCTTGGACTAGGAAGAGGCTTCATTCTCATGGTTTTCTTGGAGCTCTAGTGACCAAAATTTTCTGGTTTATCATCATCTAGGAGGTAATCATCATCCAACCTTTGAATCTTAGTTTTAGTGAGTTAAATTACACTTAGAAGCTTGTAGTTTCATGTGGGTAACTTTGGTTGGGCTCTATGAAATCCCACAATGGACTTGTTGGGCTGATATGATGATTTTGGATATTATTTATGTTGATTAAGTGTTAAACTAGTGGTTATATGTTGAAAAAATGGAAAGAAACTCAATGGAAACCAAAGGGAGGTAGGGGCTGAATCTGCCCTATTCTTGCCGCAACCTTGGTGCAATTATTTTGTAGTTAAATGACCTTGATTTTGATGTAAATATATTTTATAGGTTGTGTGGAAAGTTTTCACCAAAAATCACTTGATTTGGTTGGGTAAAAGTTGCTTTTTCGAAAATCCTTCAAACCTGGAAAACGTGTACAGAGGTACTCTGGCAGCAAATTTTGAACAAACATAACTCTTTGCTCCGACGTCGAAATCGAGTTCCATTTGCGGGATTTGAAACTAGACACTTCCAGTTTTCTAAGGTATAAAATGTATCCCCTGATTCGGCTTGAGTAAACCATACCAGTTCTTCAAAGTTACCTATCCGGTTTTGTTGCTCTGCTAGAGAGTCAATGAGGTGCTGGGATTTGTTGCTTGAATTTGAGTTAGCTATGTACTGAATTTCAGAATGATTTCTTCTGGTGAATTGTATCCTTATGAATGTAGTTTCCAACGCCACCAACCATGTTAATTCCAAGTTGAATTGAGTGAGTTGTGACCAAATTACAGAACTGCATCAGTGATTGAAACCCTAATTTTGGGCTAGCCGATGGCTTAGCTCGAATTGGGACTTGTTATTTTGAAACTTTTGGTGTTAATCACCTATCAAATGTATGTTGGATGTTTCTTAGACTTTTCCTTCATAAATGAACCATGTTTGAGATGATTTCATCAGCTAAAGGTGTAAGGATCGAAGACAACCTAAGAGGGGGGTGAATTAGGTTATCTAAAAACTAGCCAAGATATGAGTCACTTTTTCTAGAACTTGCTTTCTTTTTCTAAAAGATTTCACAAAGAAACAATTATTGGACTAGCACAAGTGATTGTGAGTAGAAGAAATAATCAATATATATATTGCAAGACAGTAAGTAAAGGGATAGAATGGCAGACCAAGATTCAAACTTGACTTAAGTTTGAATAACACTTTATATACCAAGCTTTTTCAAGTTGATCAACTTACAACCAATCTCTTATGTACAAAGGAAGGATCACTTCCTCCTTGCCTCAAGTCTCACTCGATCAAGTAAGGAAATTTTACAATCACTCGGATAACCCTCACAAAACTACACTATTGAAGAAACTGAATCACACTTGAAAAGCTAAATGAAGATTACACAAGTAAGAGTACAAATCTTCTTTTTGGAGTATTCTTACACTTGAATCACTCAAGATCTGATGTAAACTTAATGTGCAAAGTTATTTTGAAGTAGTTGACTATTTTCTATTTATAGGAGACCAAAAAATTCTTCAATTAATGCTGTCAACGGATAGAAGGTAGCTGAAGAGTCAACTAGCCGTTGGTGGTGTCGGACGTCCGGTGCTCTGATTTTCTACGTTCGAACGAAGACAGTGAGTTCAAGATATTTTCTTGAAATTCTTAGGACGTCTGGTCCTTCCACAATATACGTCTGAAGGTAAGATGTAAACTTGCAAATCGTTCTTCATTTCTTTCGGACGTCCGGTACTGAGGTATTGTGTGTCCGATCGAGGTCAGTGATCATAGAAGACTTGACTTATTATCTTCGGACGTCCTAGTGTGAGTTCTTCATGCGTCCGAAGCTACTCAATGGTTGTCGGCCGTCTGATATGGTCATTTTGTGCGTCCGACAGCTATTTCAGCAATTTGTCAAACTTTGATCCTGTTTTGGCTTCAAGTCTTTGACCTTGTTTTTGTTCCAATTTCTGAAACAATCTCTTCAAAGAATATTAGTAACATCCAATTGTTTTGTAATCATCAAAAGTTATGGATTGAGATATACAATCTCCCCCTTTTTGATGATGACAAAACATTGGATGGAGCAAAAGGAATTTAAAATTTTGATTACAGCCCCCCCTTGCATAATGCGAGAGTATTCGCAACTCCCCATCAAACCGACTCTTTCTTGCTTATAGATTCCATGTCAAGAGTATTCGCAACTTCCCCTCACTTATAAGTTCCATATCCATTTTCTCCCCTTTTTGTCATCATAAGACAGCCAATAGGAATTATCAATCAGACGAGATATATCCATCAATATCACGACAACAGTATTAGTATACATCCAGAATCAGCAAAATCCAAACAGGCAGTAATCAGCAAAAAACCAACCAGAATCATTCACAGCAAAGGATAAAGACATCCATTCATAGAAGAAACATCAAAAGAAAAAATATCAGTTAACAGAATAGCACCAGTTTTACAGACTAATAGAGGAATATGATCCTTAATACATAGCATACTAAAGGTTTTTCAGTGCAAAAGATGAACTTTTGTTCTAATGATGAAGTGCAGTGTCCTAACAGTGCCTATATGGTGATTTTAGACGATCCAGGCCTTCTCTGGTTAGACAAAACTGCTCAGGATCCACTTGGTCTTCTTCCTCAGTCTCTTCATCATCTTCTTCAATTGCCTCCTCAGTTATAGGAGCCTTGCCTTTATCTTTGGGATAAGAGCTGGAAGCATGTGCTTCTGGAGTGGCTTCAGTGCCAAGAGTATGCTCTATGGGCTGAGGTCTTGGCTCTTTTTTATGAGCATTTTCATTGAATTCAGGGATTAGAGGCACAAGAAGATTCCTTTTTTCAATAAAAATAGACTGCTGGGCAGGGGACATGGTCATCATGAGACCATCTTCAATGAGCAGAACATGCTGTTTGAGGTCCTCAAACAAGGAGATGACCTCAAAATTGGAAGATTGTGACTTGCTGGCTGATTTTCTAGGGTGGATGGTGAATGGAGAGACATACATGGATTGATCACGAGGAGTCCTAGGAGAGACAGGGGTTTCGTGAAGGTTCTTTCTCCTAATCTCTGCAACTGTCTCCTTATAACACCAATGGCCCTCAAAAAATTTTACATTCTTCCTTTTAAAATATGCTTGTGAGAAAACTATTGAGGTACTATCTTTGGGTGATTTTCCAGTAAAAGGGATTTTAAAATGGGCAAAGATAGGAGTCAGAAATTTTCCATAAGAGAGTTTCCTACGACTATCAGTGCTAATCTTGAGCAGAAATTTGCACATCACAAACCCAAAGTCAATTCTGATTTTTTCAACAAAACAGTAAAATAGATAAAGCTCCATTTTGTTCACATCAGTTCTATGGCCATCGGTGGGCACCAACAGATTTGAAATAATGGTAAAAGTGATCAAGTTTTGAGGGCTAAGATCTTCTAATCTTGCCTCAGCAGGAGTGTTGAAGTGCGATCGAAAATAGGTCATGAGTTTAGCAACATAAAAATGATGATAAGGAGAAGGATATTCCTCATATGAAAAGAAATTTGCAACTTTTCCTTTAAAACCATCTTCAATTCTTGTTTTCAGAATAGAGTTCACAATGTCAGGAGTTAACGTGATGTCTACAGAGTTGACTCTAGAGATGAGTTCTGTGTGTGAATTACTCTTTCTAAGATTTACAAAGAATTGATGAAGCATATCAGGGTAAAAAGTATTGGGGATGGACAGAAGATGAACCCATTTTTGGAACTCAAAAAGTTTAATGATAGGTTTGAGGTCAAGCTTACGAAATTCAAAAGGAGAAATGGTCCTTTGAGTGATGAATCCCTTTTGTGAGACCAACTCAAATTTGTCTCTGGCCTCATCATCAATGAATTTTGGCAGAGGAATAGGTTCCTTGGCAGGTTGAGTCTCTGGTTCTTTTGCAGAACGTTTCCTTTTTGCAGTTTGCTTGGCAAACGACTCAGTATTCTGAACCTCAGACCTTGTCCATGGAGATTTTCTGGTAAATGGTTCAGGGGTGTGCTGATCCTCAGCATTTTTCTCTGCATTAGATTGAGCAGTGCTTCTCTTTTGGGCAGATCTTTTTCTTCTCCCAGGTGATTTCGTGACAGCTACTTCAGCATGGGTGGGCTCTTCCATTTCTACTGCATTCCTACTTACTGGATTTTCTTCAGAGTGATGCTCTTCCATCTGCTCATCAGATGGCTCAACAGTTGGAGCATCTCGTTTCCTTTGAGCAGTTTACTTCACCTTTCCACTTCGATTTGCAGTTTTCTTTTTTGATGCTTTGGTAGAGGGTTCTATAATTTCAATATCCTCATCCCTAAGTCTAAAAGAGCATCCGACCCCCGCAGAACTACCTCTAAATCTAACCATGATGTAATGTAGTTGGATGTTGATGTAGGGAGTGGTGCAGAGTGTATGAGATAGATGAAAAATGCAATATGAACTAATGTTAATGCACGAACCAACCACAAGGAGTAAGTTTTGAGAGCTTAGGGCTTCGGATGTGAATTGGGAATTATGAGGCAGCTAGAAGTTGGAAGAGGTTATTATGTCCAGATAACGGGCAATAGGAGTGTAATGGTGTCAATTGAATCAATTTCTTGGAACTTGATTAGAGGAGAGAAAAATTTGAATTTTGAATTTTGAGAGAAAACTGAAGGGTTGCGTCCGAGACTAAGAAGGTAAATGAACTTAATGAGGTATGTGACTTCCTTATATGAAGCAATTTTTGAGTGTCGGACGGCCGAACAAAGTGACGCGTCCGACGCAACCGTCCAAACCTGAATTTTTCTAGAGAAGGGATGAAGAACACTGTCAGACGTCCGTTCTAATCCATCGGACGTCCGATAAATAGTGACCAAAGAGAAACTTAGAGAATTTTTTCTGAAACTCCCAGTTTTGTTCTCAGATACACAAATTGATCTAGTAGAAGGGCTTTGGTGAGGATATTAGCAATTTGATCTTTAGAACAAACATATGGAACACAAATTTCACCCTTGTGGACAAGATTGCAAATGAAGTGATGTTTAATGTCTATGTGCTTGGTCCTAGAATGTTGAATGGGATTTTTTGTCAAATTGATGGCACTAGTGTTGTCACAAAACATAGGCACACAATTATACACTAAACCAAAACTATTCAATGTGTTTTTCATCCACAACAATTGAGCACAGCAAGCACCAGCAGCGACATATTCTGCTTCGGGTGTAGACAATGAAATAGCATTTTGTTTCTTGCTGAACTAGGATACAAAGCAATTTCCGAGGAAGTTACATATACCAGTTGTACTTTTTCTATCTACTCTACAGCCACCAAAATCAGCATCAGAGAATCCATACAAGGGAAGTTCATGACACTTAGGATACCAAAGGTCAAAATTCAAAGTTCCTTTTAAATATCTAAAGATTCTTTTTACCACATTTAAATGTGATTCCTTTGGACAAGACTGAAAACGAGCACACAAGCACACAGCAAACATGATATCAGGCCTACTAGCTGTTAAGTAAAGTAAATTGCCAATCATACCTCTATACTTTTTTTCATCAACTTTTGTACCTTCTTCATCTTTGTCAAGCTTGGTAGATGTGCACATGGATGTTCCAACTTTCTTTGAGTCCTCCATTCCAAATCTTTTTAGCAGTTCCTTGGTGTATTTGGTTTGATTGATGAATGTTCCATCTTGGGTTTGTGTCACTTGGAGTCCAAGGAAGAAATTTAATTCTCCCATCATGCTCATTTCAAACTCTTTTTGCATGATTTTGGAAAAGTCCTTGCACAAACTCTCATTAGTAGCACCAAATATAATATCATCCACATATATTTGTATAATTAGAAGATCACGTGAAATTTGTTTAGTGAAAAAAGTAGTGTCCACTATACCTCTTTTGAAGCCATTTTCAATTAAAAAACCACTCAAACGTTCATACCATGCTCTTGAACCTTGTTTTAATCCATACAAAGCTTTTGAGAGTTTAAAAACATGATTTGGATAAATTTCATTTTCAAAACCAGGAGGTTGATCAACATAAACTTCTTGATCTATAAAACCATTTAAGAAAGCACTTTTAACATCCATTTGAAATAATTTAAAATTCTTGAAACATGCAAAAGCCAAAAACATTCTAATAGATTCTAACCTAGCTACGGGTGCAAATGATTCATCAAAATCTATTCCTTCTTCTTGAGTATATCCCTTAACTACCAATCTGGCCTTATTTCTAACTACCTCACCTTTGTCATTCATCTTGTTTCGAAATACCCACTTAGTGCCAATGATAGGATGATCTTGTGGTCCAACTACTACTGTCCAAACCTTGTTTCTTTCAAATTGATTTAACTCCTCTTCCATGGCTAAAATCCAGTTCTCATCTTTCAATGCATCAACAACAATTTTGGGCTCAAAATGTGAGACCAATGCAAAATTATCTATTAGTTGTCTAGAAGAGGAACGTGTTCTGACCTTTTCGGATGGATCAAGAATGATAAGTTCTTTAGGATGGTTTTGGACAAATTTCTAGGCTCTTGGAAGATCATTAGGAATGGTAGTGTCTCTGTCATTGTCTTCCCTAGCTAGACTGTCTTGATTTTCACCTTCCTTTAAACATTTTCTGATGAAGCTGTGCCTTGGTTACTGATTGTTAGCTTCTTCAGTTCTTCTTGAACACCTGCATCATCATCTTCACCACAACTCATGGAAATGTCACCATTAGATTCATCGAAAGTGATATGTATAGCTTCCTCTATAACCAGAGTTCTACGATTATAAACTCTAAAGCCTCTCTTATCTTCACAGTATCCCAAGAAGATCCCCTCATCGGATTTTTTATCAAACTTACCAAGATGCTTCTTGATATTTAGAATGAAACATTTGCAACCAAAGACTTTAAAATAACCAACAACAGGCTTTTATCAAACAGCAGCTCATACGAAGTTTTGTTCAAGATTGGTCTTAAAAGAACTCTATTCATGGTATAACAGTCAGTGTTTATAGTTTTAGCCCAAAAGTACTTTGGTAAATTGCATTCACTCGGATAACCCTCACAAAGCTACACTATTGAAGAAACTGAATCACACTTGAAAAGCTAAATGAAGATTACACAAGTAAGAGTACAAATCTTCTTTTTGGAGTATTCTTACACTTGAATCACTCAAGATCTGATGTAGACTTAATGTGCAAAGTTATTTTAAAGTAGTTGACTATTTTCTATTTATAAGAGACCAAAAAATTCTTCAATTAATGCTGTCAACGGATAGAAGGTAGCTGAAGAGTCAACTAGCTGTTGGTGGTGTCGGACGTCCGGTACTCTGATTTTCTACGTTCGAACGAAGACAGTGAGTTCAAGATATTTTCTTGAAATTCTTAGGACGTCCGGTCCTTCCACAATATACGTCTGAAGGTAAGATGTAAACTTGCAAATCCTTCTTCATTTCTTTCGGACGTCTGGTGCTCTCAGTGTATTACGTCCTAAGTACCACAACGTTTGTCGGACGTCCAGTACTGAGGTATTATGTGTCCGATCGAGGTCAGTGATCATAGAAGACTTGACTTATTATCTTCGGATGTCCGAGTGTGAGTTCTTCATGCGTCCGAAGTTACTCAATGGTTTTCGGCCGTCCGATATGGTCCTTTTGTGCGGCCGACAGCTATTTCAGCAATTTGTCAAACTTTGATCCTGTTTTGGCTTCAAGTCTTTGACCTTGTTTTTGTTCCAATTTCTAAAACAATCTCTTCAAAGAATATTAGTAACATCCAATTGTTTTGTAATCATCTAAAGTTATGGACTGAGATATACAAAAGGTTCGGAAAAAAAAAAGAAAACGGAACCATAAGGCAGAATTGCCTTGGATATTCCTGGAACTTTAGTGGTCTTGTTAACTGACTTCCTGTATGAATGTTTACATGAAATTTGACAGAGGAGTAGCCCTTATATGGTAGTGTAATCATACCAAATTTGGTGCTATTCCAAGTCTATTTCAATGCCCAACTGAAGTCCCAAAATTCATGTTTCAAATCTGGAAACTCTTGATCAATGAGGAATTTTTAGCCAACTTTGAGCTGCTATATCTTGGCGCTCAAAACTCCGATTTTAGTTCTGCTTGTTGTGTTTTAAACTTTGATTATAAATCTAATTGAGTTTCAAATTTGAGAGGTTAGTTCACATTCTATGAATTTTGTCGAATTTCCAAATTTGCCAAAAACCAACCCCTAATCTGTTTTAGAAGTGCAAGTCAGCAACTTTAAGCCAAAAATTGAGTGTCTTCCATTTAGAATCATGGAAAAGTGTCTTCTAGGAACTTTTAGTACTTTGGAAGTATTTTCCAACGGTATCAAGTTTTTCAATTTTGGACCTACAGAGAGTGAGATATGATTTTTCAAAGAATGCACCTCAAATCTGAAATTTCTGAACTTAAAGGGAATTGAATTATAAGGACTCTTCATTTTCCTTCGATATTGCTTGACCACTTTACAGTTGATTTCAAAGATGAAAATCAGTTTTTCTTGTATTATTAAACCCCACTTTTGAGTCTCGATTTACGAGTGATTAAGGCTCTCTTTCATGATAATTTCTTAGATTGTACAAGTGTACAATCTCTTTCTTGTTAATAAGGGGTTTAAAAGTGATAGTGTGTAATTATAAATTATTTGCTCAGGCACTCAAGGAGACTTTCAAGAGGATCTCACAAGGGACGCCTAAATTACTTGATTGTGCACTACTCTTGTTTTGACTAGGTGAGTGTCAAGTGCATGACTTGATGTATTTACTTGATCTATCTTGCTTATATGCGTGAATGTTACTTGATGAGTTGAGTGTGTACTTTATCGCACTCTCTCTCCTTTACTCGAACTTTACTTGTATTAAACTTGATTTTTTTAAAGTCGATTGGAGTGAATCTCATCGGCAAAATATACTTGTTTTCGTGTGCATGTCGTGTTATCGTGCGTATCATGTTATCGAGTGGAGTGAACCTCCTCGACTTATGGGGACGCCCAATTCTCTTATCCAATCTTGCAATTCGAGCCGGCATGAGCTTGGTCGAGAAGCTTGATGAACCAAGAGAATAACAAAACAAAAGTTGATCTTTTGAGATCTTGTTCGGCATACTAGGAGAGTATCGCCCTTTTCGTGCATGTTTGGTTACGGATCCGAGAAGGTGCAATGATGGATGGAGGAAGTAATAAGTGAAGTTTCTACGGACATAATACCTACTCGAATGACGGAGTGTCATCACGAGGGGGTATCGGATCGAGCCGTGGCGAAACAAGTGGAAATTAGTTCCTGAGAGCTCCTGTATCCTACTCAAGTGTGTTTAATTGTTAATCGTTAATTACTTGACTTTATCGCTTTATTTATGGTATAAATGTTATTGATACTTGAACTACGTACTTGCATGATTTTTTTGGCCTCACTGAGTATTGGCTCCCATTAGTTTGTTTTCCTTAACAGGAACTGGAATGGAAGAAGTTAAGGAAATGCCGACTTGAGGCGCTTTTGTATTAATGTTTTGATTGTAATTGACTATACACTTTTGGGGAAAGTAATCTTAAGTTTGAAATTGTGATATAAGATTGAATATTTATGTATGGAAATGATTTCGTACCTTTATTCCGATTTTCATTGTTAGTATTAGAGTTTAAGTTGGAATTGGAATTGTCTTGAGTCCTGGCGAGAGTTGGGCAGGCGTCTCGCGGATACCCTTGGGTTCGCCCTTGGGAGAAGTGGGGGCGTCACACAACAACACTCATAATCACCATATCAGTCCAATATATCCATTGTGGGATTTCAAGGAGCCCACTCTAACATTTAAACTCAAACCACAACAATAACCATGAAGCAAAATTTAACCAACTAGAACTAAGATTAAGTGACCGGATGATTACCTTCTACTCCTTGGCGTAAAATCAGAAATTTTACACCTTCAAGACCTCAAGAAAAATCGTGAGATGATGCTTCCTTCCTAGTCCAAGTGAATTGCCAAGTGATTTGCAAGTTGGATGCAAAGTTTAAGGTGATTTGGAGGAAGAAATGAGGTGAAATTGGAGAGAGCTCTTTTCTTCTTCTTTGGAGTGTCTTGGCCGACTCTTAGGGTAAGGAGAGAGAGAGAGAGAAATCTGGTGAATGAAGCTTCCTTGGGAAGCTTGGTTGTCTTGTGGCCAAAGTTTGTCCAAAAGTCAACCAAGAATAGTGCACATGCGCGCGCGTTTGGTGTCCGTTTTCTCTCGGGTTCGTTTCATTTGTACACTAAACCTTTAATGCACTTCCTTTAACACTATAATTATTCACTCTTAATAGTTTAGAATAAATTTCTTAAATCTCCACTTAACCGCTCCAACTCGATATACGCGAACTTTCGATTCGCGCGCACTAAGGCGAAATTTAAAAGAAATTCCTATAACGATAGTATAAGTAATTAATACTAGGGTAAATAATTATAAAATAATTATTTTAGAAATAAAAACATGAGTCTAGTATTGATTCCTCAAATCACCAATTAATTTGTACCAGCGCATCTTTCGGAAAACTAGCGACGCGCGAGCGGTATAAGTTTAATTTTAATTCACTCACATCTAATCTCTCAATTAACTTGTCTTCACCTACTATTGATCATTCTTAATTCTCCAAAATTATTATTACACTCTTGGTTCAATTATTGCCTCGAAAAATGTGAACTCGTTATTCCTAACTAAACGAGCTTCCAAAAAATAAATTTTCCAACAAAACGCTTTAAAAACATAAAGGAGGCATTGTTCCATATAAATGGATTTGAAATTGTCGAAATAAATAATTCGGAGAAAATAGGTGAATAAAAAAATTAAATAAGCCAGTAATATACGATAAAAATAAGAGAATTTTCGGGTCCTCACAAATTACTCTCTCAATAGTTGTAATAAATAATAGAATTGAGAGTTTTACTTTTACTTTTATAATTAGAGTAAACTAGGGTTTTTGTGCATTTTGATAGTGTGATCAGTTGGTGAGGTGTATGTACTAAATTTGGTGGATAAGAGCGAGTATTAAGTAAGAGGAAGTGTGTGATTAGAAGTGCTAAAAATAAGTTAGTGAATCATAAGTTAAAACAAAAGTACAAAAGAGGTAAGAAAATAGGCTTGAACCGACATGCGCCGTTTGTTACCGATTGAGTACACCACTTGACCAATACTTTCTTTCTCTAATCTCCTTGTTTTTATTTCATTTAATCTTCCCCAAAATTAACCCTAAGCTGGCTAAAATTATTGACTAAGAGGAAGGAAAGAAAAGAAAAAAAGAGAGAGAAAAACTTGGCCTTGCCAAGTGTCAATGATCCAAGACATGTTTGACCAAGAAACTTTCTTACCTTCTTATCTTTCTCTTGGACCAACTTTCCTTCATTCTTTTCTTGTCTTGGCCAAGTGCTTGGAGAGGAAAAGAGAGAAGAAAAACCACCAACTTCATCTTGATTCTTGCCTTGTTTGAGTTGGAATTACAAAACTAAACCGAACAAACTAGCACCCAGGGAGCAAGAAAGCTTATAGTGGAGAGTTTTTTTGGAGAGAAAGCCTTGGTTCTTCATTTTTTTAAGGGGTTGAAGGTATAAGTTGAACAACTTCTTTTCTCTTTCTTATTTTTGCAATTTATAGTGAAGATGACTTGAAATTTGGAATTTTATGGATGATAACCTAGATTTGGTGCAGATTGGTGAAATTTCAGCCTAGGGTTTATGATTTTCAACCTTGAATTATGTTGTTCATCCATGATATGATGGTATGAGGCTTGGTTATGGACTTGTGTGATGATTGGTAGCTTTATGGTGACTTTTTAGCTAGCAAATAGAAAATTTCAGCTTTAGTTCTACAATTTCAGCTTTAATGGAGAATTTTCCAGCTTTGATATTGTGATGGTTATATGCTAGAAATGAGCTTTAATTGGATGGATTTTGTGGTTAGTATGAGAACCGAATTTATCTCATTACTTGTGGTATTTTTTTGGGCTGATTTGAGATGAAAATGTAGCCTTGAAAATGGCTGGAAAACTAGGAAAAAAACAAAGGAAATACTGCCCTTTTTTTTCTTGAAGTTTAAGCGAGCAGAAACGGAACTTGGGCGGTGATTCTTGGTTGATTTGAACTTAGATTGCTTAGGGTATTTGAGTTTTCCATAGTAGTGATATATAAGCTGAAATTTTGCCAAAATTTATATATTTTATAAGGAGGAAGTAGCGACCATTTTAAACAAGATTTTCTAGTTTCTTATACCAAGTTGTGAACTTAAAAGTTTTAATCGATTCTTTATTGAAACCAAAAGAACGAGCACGAATTTTCTGGGGTTTAATAAGTATTATGAGTACTACTTAAATGAGTTCTATTTACTTGATTTTCTTTAAACGAAACTCCTATATTTTGAAACCCTAATTGATTATAAGTTGTTACACTATATTTTATTGCAGATTTTGACTCTAGCCAGGGAGTTGAACCTGAGCTTCGTTTTGGAAAGCAGTAAATCATTGGTGAGTGTTACCAAGTGCGTGTTTGAACTTATTACTTGAATGAATTGATTTATTAATATGATTGGATGGTACTTAACTTGTTTGGTAGGGCAATAGTGCATTTTATCGCACTTGCCCTAATGTGACTTATTACTGTGCACTGGTTACAATTGCCTTAATATCTCTATGTGTATGACTTGGATACTATTTGAAATTCCAAAAACCCTGTGGATAGTTAATCGAGTCGAGCCGTCAAGGGGCTGGTCGATAAGATAACAAACCCTGGGTCTACTGCTTTGTCGAGTGGAGTGTTATCTTCTCGATTAATTGGTATGCTTGAGTATTACGACCACTGTTAATTGGAGTTCGGGCTCGGTAGGGGATTTGAATGATGACGGAGATTGGAGTTAAGTGGTGCGCTACTGGACTGGTTACTCTACTTGAAAGTTGACGGAGTGTCAACTTCTATTTTGTGAAGCTATGGTGGAGTTAACTCGCAAGAGTTACTGTATCCATTTTGTCGCGCCCCATTTTTTACAAGAAAAATAAATAGTTTGAAAAGTGAATTTTTGATTTACAAAGAAAATGAAGAAAAATATGGGTCTAAATGGGACTTGAAAATGCGACGATTTGACCCAAAACAATAGTTTAAAAAGGGTTTTTTGAACAAAAATCGGAATCGCCACTTGGTATTGAGTTAAGGTGTACCAAGTCACCTAAAATGAGTTTTCAAAGGAAAATAGTAGAAAAACCCCTTTTAAACGACTCCTAGTCCACGAAAATCAAAGGAAAGGTTCGGGAGTCACATTTGACGAAGGGGAAGGCAAGGATAAAAATCCAAGGTACCCCTTCGACCTAGCCAAGGCTAGTTGCGTGATTTAGTCAAGGATTTTCTTGTTTTTAACCAAAGAATTTATCACATTTGGATGCACTATATGAATGCAAAACCTAGACCTAGGGGAAATCGGGGGGCAAAATTTCTCTTCAAAGCTTGAGTGATGCCAATCACATTAATAGTGATGCCCAATAATGACTCTTGGAGAGGTCACGAATAATGCTAATGACGAAAAATGAGTGGAATGAATGTATGCAATGTGAAAATATGAGTTTGCGTGAAGTGAAAAAGTAATAAAAAACAATAATGTGTAAGTGGAAGTGTGCAAATGGATGTGCATAGTAAGGTGAGCAGAGTGATAGTATGAAGTGCGTGTGTGCGCGTGATAGTATATAAAGTGTAAGTGGCAGAGTGAAAACGTGCAAAATAAAAGTTGTGTGAAGTGAAAATGTGAAAAAAGGGATAGAATATGAAGTAAAAGTGCATGTGATAGTGGATAAATGAAATGCATGAACCCTAGAGGAATGCAAGCAAGACGGGTACGGGGGACTAATGTTCGTGACTTAATTTTCTTTTTGGTTAGAAAAAGAATGAGCGTGCTAAGGCTATGTATAGCCAAACTCGTCCATCCCCCTTACCAAAAGAATGACTCCCTAACCTATACAAGCAAATGAGCTAATCTAAATGAAAATGTAATCCTAAATATGTAAGGGAAAGGGAGTGAAGGGTCATGCAAAAATGTAAAACTAAAAGGAAAGAATGAATGAAGATGTAATGAAGGCATGCAAGTATGTGCTAGCGCGGAGACAGCCTAATGGGTCTAGCATTGGACTAGCCCTTCACTACGCTCTCTCACAAGCATTGGACTTGCAAGAGCTCGAGGGGACAACCATGACTAGCATTGGACTAGCCACGGTTACGTGCATTTGCATCCATCATACACATATATAATTAAAGCAAGTAGGCATGTGAGCACGCAATTCACATAACACATAAGCATGCATATCTAGATGCCAAAGCCTAAGAAAGCGATTAAGCACATAGCACATAGACATGCAAAACACATAAGGCAATTAAGGCCCTAACTATTACATTTTTAGGGGGAGGAAGGCCTACTACAATCTAAGGGGGAGGAATTAAATGAAATGATATAATAGCCTAACTATTACAATTGTGGCACTCAAATGCCTTTCAAAAGATAAAATAAATATACTAAACTAAAACAAATAAAGCGAATAAATAAATAAAAACAATAATTCCAAAAAGCAAGCAATTAAGCATGCAAAGGCACATAAGGCACGTAGAAACAAATAAAGTAAGAAATGAGGAAAAGGGTGTACCTCCCTTGAATTTGAGACCCCAATGAAATGAAATCCCTTATTTGCCCTCCAAAATAAAAGAAAAGGTCAAGGCATCACTTTAATTAACAAATAATCATAAAGATAAAAATGAATCATGAAATTGAATCAATTAAATCATATAAACAACCTACATTCAAGAAATTAAAACAATGAAGGACTTGATTGCAAATATTAACAAAGCTTTGGGATCAAATTATAATCATTACAAAAATCTGGGGTCGCAAACAAAGAAAAATAAAGTTCAAGGACCTATATGCAATTAAATTAAGGACCCAATTGAAAGAAAATGAAAGTTCCTAGGGCCACAGCATAATTAAGAAAAGTCTGAGGATTGATTTGCAAAATCATTTTCTGGCTTCTTAAGGGACCAAGCCATTGGGCCATCTGCTTATTTGTTTGGGCCTAAGACTCTCTCTATGTGAGAACCCGTAAATTACATTTTCTAGGTTTTCGCATTTTTCATGACTTGTTTTCTGCACTTTCTGTATCCGGAACATTTTCTAGATAATTTTTATGAGTAAATATAGTTTTTAGATGATTTTCCTAGTATCGAATAGATTTTGAGAAATTAAGAGCGTATACCGGACGTGGGACCCACTAGTGTGAGAAGTTCGGAAAAATTCGGCCAATTAGGTTAAGTTTCGGATACTGGTTGAAATTTATCGGGTATGAAGAGATAAGTAGAGGTTGAGATGTGATTGATGTGAGAGGGACTTAAAGGATAGAGATGTTTTAAAGGAAGTGACAAGTGTCACCTTAAGAGTGGTTGTAACTTATGACAACTATTCACCTTTTTGACTTATTTGACCAATTGATTAAATATCTCAAAAATTACCACAAAAATCACCATTTCTTACCTCCATTGTGGCCGGCCACCTTGAGCAAGGAAGAAAGAAAAACTCTTCAAAGTTTGGCATCCATCTAGTGCAAATCATCCAAAGCAAACACTTAGACTTGTTTCTACTCCATAAAATCTCTTCTTTAGGTGTTAGTAAGTGGTTTGGTGAAGTGTTTTGGGAAGCTAAGGTGACAAACAACTCTTCCTCTCTTGTTTACTAGGTGTGTGGTGATTGAACTTTCTCCTTCACTTAATGAAGCTTAATTAGTGCCTAGTGGTAGTTAAAGTGATGAATTTTGTGGTTTACTTCTTGGTTTTGGATGAATTGATGAAGTTTCAATTTATTGATGAATTTTCTGGTTTAATATGAATGTGATGTTGTGGCTATCCTTGATGATGGGAACTGATGTTTAATGACTCTAGGAGGTGGAAAAAGTGGAAGATTGCAATTAATTTCTGTTTTGGAAGAAATCTGGAAAATTAGGGTTCTTGGTTCTTCATTCTGTCCGAAATTTTTGGTCCTAGATAGAGGCCGAATTGGCCTTACCTCAAAAAATGAAAGTTGTAGGGAATGACATTTTAGAGGAGCCTACCAAATTTCAGGTCAATCGGAGTAGTGTAGAGTGAGAAAAGTCAAAATTACTATTGCTGTTCTGGTTTACCCGAAATTGGGATTTGCGACTGTAATTGGTTGTTTTGGCTGGAATTGCTTCCGAATTGGTTGTTGAGGCCTTCTGATGAAATTTATTCCTGTTTCTTAGCTTTCAACTGGTTTTTGAATTTCTGGATTTGGACTTGTAGAGCCTGAGTTATGATGTTTCCGCTAGAATGCGTTTTGGTGAATCTGTTTTACGTTGTTGATGAAGTATCTTGCATTTTTGACCTGTTTGCACTCAAAACTGGGTTGAGTGACCTTCTGTGATGTTGTAGCCCTGTCCTTTAGCTTCGAAATGGTGGGTCTTTCACCCTCATCCGATAATCGTAGTGCATTTGGTGCTATTACCGCAAAGTAAAGTCAAAACCTGTTTTTTTCAGGGCCAAAGTTAATTGCATGTCCGAAATTTCTGGTTTTCTTTAATGTTTGTATATGTTTATGGAACCCTATTGGGGTCATACTTGGCATTGGTTTATGATTCGTTATCGAGTCTCCTTGTACTTGTTTGCATGTTTTAGGGCTTGCTTTCATTCCGGTCATTTCCTAGCTAACTTTTGTACTTGTACTACTTTGAGCCTCGTGAACGGCTTTTGGGAAATGAGATGACTTTTGTGTGAGATGTTGGGACTGATTTGAGGAAATAATGAAGCCTTAATGGCTGGAAAAGTAAGAAATTTAGGGGAAGTGCTGCCCGATTTTCTAGGCCGTTTGGTTCTTTTAAGTTGGATTTGCCTTTTGGTAGAAATGAAAGGGCTTTTGGGTTGTTGAACCTAGGTCTTCATGTTATCTTTTTATTCCCAAAAATCATGTTTTGTACCCTTGCATTTGTAATTATTTGGCGAGGCATACGACTAGTAGTCGAGCCTCATGTGCATTTTGTTTACTCGATTATGGATGTGAAACCTTCAATTGGTTTATTTTGATTATTTTAGGGTTTCTTGGCGATTAAGGCCAATCTGAAGTAAAAACTTTTGAAGTTGAATCGGTGAGTGTATCACTCCCCTCCATTGTTGTTTAACTTGATTTCTGCTCTGCAATCTGTTTATTTGTTCGAGACGAGGGTGTACTTTATCACACTCGTTCTCTTGTCTGTTCATATGCCAATTTACTATGCAAAATTTGAATCTGTTATCTGTGTCTATATCTGTTCGGATTTCTATGACCTATGAGCTCAATCCTGTGGCTAAGTTATTCGAGTCGGGCCGGCAAGGGCCTGGACGATTAGATAACGAACCACGGTAGTCTGTTCGGGGATTTTGGGTATTGAGACCCTTGATTCCGGGTATACTCGAGTATTACCATTTATGTTCGAATACGGTGAGCGGGCCCGGTAAAGGGGTGTTTGGTGGACGGAATTCGGTGCGAAGTGAGGTCTACGGACGCGTTGGTTCTATATACGTTGACGGAGAGTCAACCGGTTTGGATCAAGTATTGCGCTGGAAATTTGGCTCCTGAGAGCCACCTGTATCCTTCTGATTTGAATCATTAATTACTTTACTTTACATCTGGCATGTGTATCTGATTTGTTAAATGTGAAATGCCATGATTTTCTACTATATGTTTGGTACCTCATTGAGCGCAAGCTCACCCCTTTCTGTTCCTTTTTGTTTTCCTTACAGGAAAATAAATACTTTTGGACTGGATTTGACAAATGGTTGCCGAATTGAGCTAGTTAGACATATCTTTTGTATAGCTCATTGATTTAAACCCTAAATATACTTTTGGGTCCGTTTCTCTTTTGGATTTGGCAAACCGTACATGTATCCACTTTTGAATCACTTTGGTATGCCCTTTGGGTTGTATATGCTAACTTTTGAGATGTAAATATTTGCTTGACGTTTGGTTGGGTTTTGCCATGTCGGTTCCTATTCATGGCCGACTCCGATTTCGTTTTGTTTTATTCTGGGATTTTGACTTGTCTATGCGCGTTGTACGGTCCGGAACGTATTCGATCGCTCTAATCTGAACCGTTAGTCCTGGCGAGAGCTGGGCAGGCGGTCCACCGAACCCTTTGGTTCGCCTTAGGGTGAGGTGGGGCTGTCACACTCTAGCCCAACCGAAATTCAGAGCAAAAAGAATGGACCATTCTATCATTTAAGACCCCAAAATTAACCAACAAAACGATGGGCTTTTACCCTCTAGCCCAAACCAAAAACCCAAACAAACGTGATGGACTTTATCTTCCTAAGCCCAAACCAGAAAACCAAATAAGAAAGCTAAACCCACTCCCTCAAATCCAAGTCAGAAAATAACCTCTTAACCCATATCATCTATTTCAGTAAAACCCAACATGACAAAATCAACAAAAATTATTGAGCCGCAATTATGTCCTAAAAACAAGAATTAATCTAGTTAAAAGACTACTCATGCATATTGAAAGATGATTAAAATCAAAAAGGGAGAAATGAACTTAACTTTTCCAATTCTTTGGGCTATATCAGACTAAAGGGGAAGCTTGAGAGGTTCAAACACAACAAAATTAAGGACCTGATTGAAGGACTTATGACAGTTTTGGAGATCGAATTATGAAATTCTAAAACTCTGAGATTAAATTGAAATTTTTTTTAGAAATTGTGTTTCATGCTTCGCAGAGACATTCTTCTTAATGCAAATGAGAGGGTGAAACTTCTGCGATTTTTGATGCTACAAAGATCCAACAAATTTACTCGGCGAAATCACCCCACCATCATCCAACATGCAAACAGCAGAAACGGCAAAAATGAATTCTAAAATGCAGTCTGATTTGCTTTTCCTCTCCGCAACTAATCAAGCGTGCAGATTCTGGCCAGTTTTGGGCTAGCCAGGTTTTCCCTTTGAACACATACAGAAATTACACAATACTTACTCTTTTGGGTTCAAAAAATTTCATTCGAGCATTTTATCAAACAACTAGCGAGCATGGAAACATTCAGCAATTTTCTGCTCAAACGATGTAATTCAGCACCCAAAATCATCAGAAACAACCAGTAATTCAACCCAATCGACACACAAAGCATGTATACTCTGAAATCCATGAACAATCAACAAGAAAATAGCACTGAACAAAGGCACGACAGCCATGTTTTCTGAAAATTTCCAAAAGAGCCTGCGCTTGAGGGAAAACTAAAATGCAAATAAAAAGGATGACTTACGGCATCTGCAAGCGGCAGTGTTGGATTCAGACGAGGTGGTGGTGGCTTCCGGTGGTGGCAGTGGCCACAGCAATCGCTTGTGGATTCCTCTGTTTCCGTCTACTCTCTAGCTCTCTCTCTCCTTCGTTCTTGGCTTCACCCGAAAACTTCCCCTCAATGTTCCCAAACCTTCCCCCTTTTCTGACTCTGCGTTTTCTTCATTCCTCCACCTCTCGGCCCTCTTAGATTTTTCCAACCCAATCCCTCTTTCGGCCTTCAACTCCCTGCTCTCTGTTTTTTCCGTGAACGAAGCTCCTCTCTGTTTTTGTTTTCCCCCAAAAGATCTCCGCCACCACTTTCTTTCTCTTTCCTTATTTCTACTCTCTCTCGCTCGTTTATTTCTTCCCGGAAAACCTCCCCCAATTCCTTATCCGTCGCCCCTGTTCTAGCTTCTTGTTTGTTTTTTTTTCTCGGTTTCTCCGTAGCCTCCCTCTCTATTTTTTCCTCAGCCTTTTTGTCGCCTCTTCTCTGTCTCTTACCCTTAGCCTCTCTTTTGCTCTCTTTTTAGCCAAAACCTCTCTCGGCCTTCCCTGTTCTTTCACCACCGAAGCTCCCCCTTTTTTCCTTTTTGCTCTCCCTCTTTGTTCCATCAGCCGAGCCCCCTTCTTTCTTTGCGGCTTGCGGCTCCTGGCATTTTTTAAGGCACCTCAAAAAGACTCAACCTAATACGAAAGGCTAAGATTTCAAACCCCAAAGTAGGCTTATGTGTCTGATTCTTGTCCCTTTGATTGACTTTTCCTTTTTTTCCTTCTTTTTTTTCGAAAAACAAATAAAATAAAAGCCTAGAATCAAAACAAAAACAAAAATAAATTAAATGATTAAATGGTTAAAGTTTAATTAAATGATAAAATGACTTAAAAATAAAAATAAAATAAAAGACTAAAAGTAAAATAAAAACTAACATGAAAAATAAAAATAATAGTAAATAAAAATACACTAAAAATTTGGTGTCTACACATTTACTTGGAAATGTTGGATATCTAATGATTTGTTATTTGAAGTGTTATTGCTCACTTTTATGAACTCTTATGCTCACTACTTTGATATTTCAAGTTTTATACAATAGTCAATTTGCTACTTGGGTTTGCATGAAGTTTTGGAAGCTCATGGAGATTTGGCTCACCCTATTAGTTTTGTTTTCCTTACAGGGGGTACGAGCGTGGGCGTGAGGCTGGTACAGCTAGAGTCATCTAGCTTTTGACTTTTGTGATTATACTCATGCTAGTGCTCAATTAGGGTTGAAAGTTATCTGAAATTTAAATCTTTTGTTGTATTTGGAAATGTATGAACATTTGGGATGGACTTGAGCATAAGTGTACATTCTAAGTTTGGAACTATTGTTTCATTTTCTTTTGAAGTTATAACTTATTTTTCTGAAATGAGTGAGCGAGTTCTGACGGGAGTTGGGCAGGCAGGCCGCTAAACCCTACAGTATGTCCTAGGGAGAGATGGGGTCGTCACAGGTTGTATCAAAATCTAGGTTTGAGTTTGTCTGGGTGAATTGAGTGACTTGTACTTGATATGGCTTACGTACAAACGTCTAACTGTGAAACCATAGAGAGTCGGTGGTAAACTTGGCTTTGCTTGTTTAAATTGCTTATTCTCTTGATACTACTTGGAATATTGGAAATGGAAGGAAATGACGAGAACGAGAATGCCGAGCGACCTCATCGAGTGCTTAGCTATCAGGAACATCCAGGAGGGCCGATACTTCGGTGGGCTCCAGGATGTAGGGTCCGACATTGTGACTGTTGGTGTACCTATTCATACCCCAATACAGTGGTTCTTGCCATAGCAAACGAGAGGGGGAGGTTGGCTAGTGCTAATCATCGAGGCCAGATGGAGATTGAGAGTTTGCAGGTTGTGCTAAGAATGCAAGGGGATAGGATCCGAGAGCTTTAGACTTCTATTCTAGAGGAGTAGGAGCGAACCAATGCCTTTCGAGAGCAAATTCAGGAGACTAATGGTTGATTTGTTTGAATAGTGAGGGAAATAAGGGACTGAACCGATAATATCTTAACCGAGTATGGGGCACTTGTGGAGGAAGTAGTACAGGTGAACTTGGTCAGGGAAGATCAAGGGAACGTAGTTCCTAGTGATCCTGAGGAGGAGCCAGCTGCACCTGAGTAGGAGGCGGAATCGGTTGGGTCGGTGACTAACTAAGCTAGGGATCTAGGGGTTTGAGGGTTGAGCGAGATAGTTAGGACATAGTAGGGAATAGTTGGGATGACACGTCATCTTTTGTTTTTTTTTATATTGACGTGCTAAGGTTGATATACATAGCGCCTGTCTTTGTTTTATGTCCTTTGGTTGTTATAAGTTCTTGACTTTACTAGGTTACCATGTATAGTACTTTATGACTTGGTATGTGACTTGTTATG
>NW_020862522.1:0-20835 GCF_003713205.1 Coffea eugenioides | reverse complement strand
AAAATGATTTTGTTTTTGAATAAAAAAAAAGTAAATAAACCCTTTTTGAAAACTTTTGGGTCTGCGTAACCAAAAGAGGGATCGGGGGTCACATTTGACGAAGGGGAAGGCAAGGATAAAAAATCCAAGGCACCCCTTCGACCTAGCCAAGGCTAGTTGCGTGACTTAAACCAATTTTTCCTAATTTTTCTACCCAAAGTATGTATTTGCAATTTGGACAAAGACTAATGAATGAGAAATGCAATCCTAAAGTCTAGAAATGTCTCTGATGAGGCTTTTGATCCCATTCACATGAATTGTGAAGGTCAATAAGGAAAGACCTCATAGAAAATCATGAATGATGCAAATGAGGACTCAAATGAGAGTGTAAGTGTGCAAAGTGTAGAAAAAAGGTGCATGTGTGCAATTTGAAAGTGTTTGTGTGCAAATGGATGAAAATATAAGTGTTAGTGTGCAAATGGATGAAAATATAAATATATAGGTATAAATGGGTGCAAAGTGTGAGGTAGAAAGTAAAGAAGGAAAAGAAGTGTGTGAATATGGCATGTGAATTACAATATATAATTAGTGAGGAAAATAATGAGAAAATGATATGAAAGTGCATGATCCTAGAGGGATGCATCAGGTCGGGTACGGGAATGACCTCTAGTTTTTGTGATTTTAATTTTCCCTTTGATTAGAAGGAAAAACTGGCGTGCTAAGGCTATTTTGAAGCCACACTCGCTCGTTTCCCTTACCCAAGGGGGTTTCTCAGGCAAATGGACCCTATAACTAGCATGAAATGCAAAGGCCTAAAATGAAAGGGAAAAGGTTATAAGGACATGCCAAATGCCATAAAAACTAAAAAAATGCATGAAATGTAGTGAACATGCAAACATGTACTAACGAGGGGAAATCCCTAAGGGTCTAGCGTTGGACTAGCCCATTCTACGAATTCCGACTAGCATTGGACTAGCGGAAACGTACATTCATCCATCACATTCATTCATGGCCATGGAAAGCGAGTAGACATGCCAAATACTTATAAACACATAGCACATAACACTTAGCATGCTCAACTAGATACAAGAACCTAATTAAAGCAAGTAACACATAACACATAGGCAATTAAAGCCCTAATTATTACATTTGCTAGCTAGGCACACGTCTTCGATAGGTCTTCATTGAATGCTCCTCCAAGCCCTATCTATTACAAGCCAAGAGGTGTACACATACCCCATAAAGAAGAACTTAAATAAAAGCAAAAGTAAATGAAATAAATGCAAGGAATTAAGAAAGCAAAGTAGACATGCATATTCACGTAACACGTAGGAGCACGTAGGAGAGAAGTAAAGAGGATAAAAGAAAGTTATACCTTCTCCTAATGGTAAGCAAATGAAGGAAAATGGCTTCAAAACAATAAAGGGGTCAAGGCATCAATTTAAAAGTAAAGTATAAGCAAAAACATCAAAAACCACCTAATTGCAATTTGAATGAGCTCAAAAAATGCTTAAAGACCAAGAAAACGGAATAACCCGTTCAATTTCCAAATATAGCATCTACTAAAGACCCAAAACAAGCATTACTCAAACATTCAAGTTCAAGCACTTCAAAGATCTTAAAAATAAAGGAAAAGTCAAACAATGATTGAAGTTGCAATGATTTTAGGACTTAATTACAAGATACTAGAACATGCTTGGGCTCTTGTGGAACAAAAAGAAACTTAGAAGGATCAAATTGATGAAATTATTCAATTGATTGGGTCCTAGTGGCATTAGCTAGAAGCCAAGGGGTCAAGGTGCAATTTTTGGAAAATATTTTCATGCAAAACATGCAGCTACGTATGACTTAAACTTCTGCAACTAAAATGCAACATGCATTCTTTTACTTTCAAGTTTGCTGCAAAGCTTCTAGCCACGGCCTTTGCCCACTTCACAATGCAAACATGCTCATCAAATGCTCAGATTTCTACCTATCAAACATCAATCAAACACACAATCTGGTTGCAGGCTTGATGGCGCGAAGAAACAGGGAGGAAAAAAAATGCAGCAGTAGTTTTATATGCAATCCACATAGGAAGTTTGTTTCTGCAATATTTCTATTGTGCTACATCAACCGAAACCACACTCAAGCACACAACAAATCCAGATACACAACTTCAAACTAGCAGCAAAGCCCACCATCGAAAACATAGCAGCAAACTACACAAATTCTGATGAACATTTCATGCAAACTCAAAGAAAATTTCTGCAACAGCAAAATTCTGCAATTTCCAGTCAAGGTTGCTTCCGGAACTCTTTGCTCTTAAACTTTTGGACCAAATCAAATGCAATTCGCACAAAACGACAAGCCACCACCTGATCTATTCACTTTTCAATGCAACAAAAGAACCAAACAAGCAAAATAAGCCTGCGAAATCACGAAGCCAATTTTCTGCTGCAACATTTCATACGCAAGCTTCCGCAATCTCAGCAGAGCAGATTTAGACAACAGCTTTGAAATTGCTTCAATTAAAACATGGCTAAACAGCACTTAACAAAACAAACAGCTAGAAGAAATCCATGCAAAGTTGACATGCGAATACTACAAAGAAACAAACGGCGACCTGAAGCTATTGTTCTGCAACAAGAACATTTATTAGTGAAGCTTTCTGCAATCCAAACAATACCGCAGCAGCTATCAATCTCAACAAATTTCTGATAAAACTTTTCAACCCAAACACTCAAAATTTAATCTAAGCAACCTGACACAGCATTTCAACATCTAAACAAACCAAAAACATAGAAAGAAAATCACACAAGTGCTTAGAGAAAAGCCCAGCAAGCATTCGGCAATTGGAGTTGCTCATTTTCCAGCAAAGTTGTGATCATAGCTCAAGTGCTTAAGACCCAAATATGCAAACATGCAAACTCAACACCTAAACTTCCATTGCTTCCCTTCCAATACCAGATTAAGCATGAAGACTGAAATGCAAAAATCAACTAGTAACTAAGAAGAAGGCAACACGGCAGAGAAAAGACAAATGCAGCAGATTTTTACTTCTTTCACTTCAGCTTAGACATCTTTGCATGCAAACACTCAAATCAGTTCTACCAATTTGTCATCCAAAGACCCAATGCAAGGCATTTGCCCCTCCATTATACTCCACGAAAATTTCCAGAAAACAAACTGCAAAATTTCCAGCTCAACCTCTCGGCTACTAACAAATTTTCCAGCAACTCATTAGTCTTAAATCAAATTTTCCTTCGGCTAAAACATGGTATTAGGCACTCGATTTCGACATGCAAATACTTAACTAGCCAATTAACATATCTAATTCAGAATCAGGTTCGGTCAACAACTACGATCATCCATAAATTCCAGAAATTTGACCACCTATTCTCGGCTAAGTTTGCATGCGACAGAATTCTTGTTTCACTTTCTTTTTCTTGCTTAACCGAGCTAATAAGCTGCATGCAAAGCTTAAACGCCTTGTTATTAACTAGCTAATCATAGTTATAAGCTCAGATTATCACAAGTAAGCGAATTAAAGGTTGCATTTCCTAATCAAGCTCTCGGCAGAACCATGTCCATCAAACCAGATTTTTCTCATGCTTTGATTTCATCATCCGAACACCTAGACTTCACATGCATGAACATAAATAGCTTAATTTACCCTTGATCAACGTATCTCAGTCCAGAAATTACCTCACAGTGAAGCTCACTCATGCGACAGAACTGAAGTTTTCTTTCCCTCTCGGCTCGCTCGCAAACTGGATGTGATGGTCCTAGTTGCGGTGGTGCAGCTGTGATGGTGTTGGTTGGAAGATGATTGCAGCTGGTGAAGGTTGAAGAGAAACGAAGGGAACTCACGCACGGCTTCTCCCTCTCTTCCTTCGAGCTCACGGACTGAAACCAGAAATGGTTGCAGCTCACGGACAGAACCAGAAATCTTCCTCTCGGCTGCAGAGTGCAGCTCGGCCTCTCAACCTCTTTCTCTCGCTCGGTGATACCAAGGCAGAAGGTGAAGGGGAATGGTGTTGTGGAAATGTTGAAGTTGCTAAAATGGAAAGCTCGGCTCTTCACTCTCGGTCGTTAATTCCAAGGCTGCTCCATCACGGCTCACGGCAGAAAAGAAACTGAAGTTGTGATATTGTGGTGAATTGAGAATCCTCATCAAGTGTGTGAGTAGTGTAATGTATATAGGGTGATGTTGTGAGTGGAGTTGGTCGGCAATAGCAAATGGAAAATACTGGAATGAAAAGTGGGAAGTGGAACCGGCAGGAATTGGAATTGTGATTTTTTCTCAACTTAATAATTTAACAAAAATAATAGTAAAACTAAATAATAATAAAAACAACAATTTTAATTACAAACACATCAAAATAAACAAACTAAAAATAACAAAATTACCATTTTCGATCTTTTCTTTCATTTTTCATCATTTTTCATCATTTTTTTTTCTTTTTTTTTCAAAATAACTTAACAAAAATAAACCAAAATGCCAAAAAAATTAAATTTGAATGTATTTTTGTGAACAATTTTCCTTTTTCTCCCTTTTTTTAATGATTTTTCTACGCTAAAACTTAAAAAATAAAAAATAGAAACTAGAAACTAAAAAAAAACTAAAAGTAACCACGACAAATGAGAATAAAAAGTAAAAGAAATTACACCAAAAATTTGGTGTCTACATCACCTCAATTGAAATTGTCGTTCTACCACCTTCAATCAATTCGTGTGGTCCGTTTTGTTTTAGGTCCCGCAACCCAAGCGTTGGACAACCTCGCTAGATCCTTGGGCAAACGTGCTACGTGTCTCAAAACGTGTTGATCGAGGAGCGTATCAGCTTCTTTGTCTTCTTGTACATCGGCCCTAAGCATAAGGATCTCCATCTCTTTGTGATACTCATTAACATTCCTAGTGCCTTGTGTAAGAGTTTGTAACCGTTGGTACAAATCTCTATAATAGTGGCTCGGCACAAATTGGGTTCTCATCATGCCCTTCAACTCGGTCCAAGACATGATTTCTGGTAGCCTACTCCTTCGTCGTGATTTAGTAAGCTGGTCCCACCACACAACGGCATATTCACTAAACTCAATCACAGCCAACTTCACCTTTTGCTCATCCATGTAGTCTTGACAAGCAAAAATCATCTCAACCTTCGATTCTCATTCCAAATATGCCTCCGGATCCGACCTTCCTTTAAATTTTGGAATTTTCATTTTGATGCTTTTGAAAGGATCGGAAGAACGTCCTCGAGTCCTTTGTTGAGACATAGGACGCCTAATGAGTTCCTCCTCACCATTTGAACTTTCGGACTCCATAATTTTGGACTTCCCGCTGAGATGTACTTGGAGAGCTTTTGTTGCGATAAATCTCACTATGAATTGGTTCCAAGGCGTCATCCAACATCTTCTTGAACTTTGCCTCCAACGCCTCTGTCAACAATTTCACGTCAAATAGAGGGGTACTTGGTGGTGGATTACTCCGTCCTCCTTCTTGTGACATGATGGAATAGCCTGCAATTCAAGCAAAGACAACAAAAAAACAAATTGTGTGTCCTCACTTGCTCTCTCACGTGTATGCACTCGCGCTCATGTATTCACTCTAATTTTTTTTTGTCTTCAAATAATTCTTGCAATTATGTTCTCAAGGTCCTGCTTGATTCACTTGAAGAAAGTAGAAAATTTCCCTGAAAAGTTCAACTAGCTTCGCACAAGAATCTACTCAAATGTGGCTCGTTATAAGCTGGAAATTTGAGGAGGTATAAGACGAAAATGACTCAAAAGAACTGAAAAAAATCTGCTGGAATTTGCTGGAAAAATGTGCATAGATGCACGACAAAAGGACTACTAGTTACGCAACACAAAAACTTGGCAAATGACTCTACACAAGAGCTGGAAATTTGGACACTACTCTGGCTGGAAATTACTGGAAAAATAAGCTAAACAACTGATTCAAGAAAGCTATAAAGATTTGACTCAAAAACAAATGCCTAAAGAGTGCACCAACACTTGTTCTTGTCGCAGCAATTTAGGAAATAATGGATAGTGGAAATTCTTGGATTATTCTGGAACTAATCCCCTTTTCCTATCCCAATAAGGATTTAACAAGCTATAAAAATGAAATTGAAGTAAATCTGGACAGCCTTATTCATGTTGGACTAAACTAGTCAAATCCAACTTGGAATTGGAGTAGGGTTGGTGGTTGTTTTGGTGCTCCTTTTTTTTTTGATGGTCAGCTTTTAGGAAGGCATTTATCACAATCAATGGTCAAATCTGAAAGCTTTCAAGAGTCAAATTTTGTGGCTTAGGAAGGCTGGCTTTCAAGAGTCAAATTTCATGGCTGAATGTTTTTCTTCTTATCAATGGTCAATTCTGGAGGCTTTCAAGAGTCAAATTTTGTGGCTGAATGTTCTTCTTCTTCCTTTGTTTTTATTTTTTTTAATCAGCCAAGAAGAGTCAAATTTCGTGGCTAAAATGTTCTTGATCAAGAAAGAAGATTGTTGTGGTGAAGACAAGGATTTTGGCAGTTGGAATTTTGCAGCCTTGTTGTTTACCAAGATTTGGTTCCCAAAACCTAGAAACTTCATGATTCTTTCAAGAATTCAAGATGTTAATTTCCAGAATTCAAGAAACATGAAATTGAAGATGATTTCCTCCCCAAACAATCCAAAATTTCACGATTTGATCAAGATAGATTTTGGTTGGCTTCAAAAATCCCAACTAAAGTTCCAAGAACTTCAAGATTGTGGTTTTAAACAATCAAGAACTTCAATGATATGTGCACGGATGGTGATGACCCCACGGATGGTGATGACCAAGTGAGAGTTCGAAGTGTCCAAGGTCAACAAGGGGTCTATAGGAACATTGAAGGCTTGGACGTGGCTAATCAAGTTGTCTACACATTGATCCAAACCCATGAGGCATTGATTGAGGGCCACACGTGTCCTTAAAAGGCTGGGCCGAATGTTAGCATTATTAGTCGTATGAGTTGTTAGTCGATTTTGATCATCATCGAGTCATTAGTTGTTAGCTGCCTTGTTAGTCATGTTTTAATTAATAGTTTATTAGTTATTGGAGTCAAATAATCGGCCCATTCATGTTCAAGAGTGGATCGAGTTCCTTTTCTAGTTTAGGTAGATGGGCCACCAATCCTTGACCAAAACGGATTAGGCTCATAGGTTTCTAACCTATAAAAAGGCTCCTCTTGTACGAGCAAAGGATTAGACATCATTGATAATAAAATTTTACTTTGTTTCTCTTCCAAAACCGAGAGTTACATCCTTACTTGCATGGCAAGGGTTCTCGAGCAATCTCGTGTGACGTTCTTGGTTGTTCATCCAGCCTATCTACTTGAGTAACCATCTCAATTAGAGTCGCTGTTCTACCACCTTCTACCAAGTTGAGTCGTCCATCTTGGTTCTAGGTTCCGCAATCCAAACGATTGATCATCCGTCTAGATCCTTGGGCAATCGTGCTACGTGTCTCGGAACAAGTTAACCGCACTTTTGTTGGCTTCAGAACTGGTTGAGGTATCCATTTCTCTTGTCCATCTAGTCATTCTAGGGTTTGTTATTTCCGCTGCATTGTTAAAAAAAAAAATATGCTGTCCGTACTTTTGTTCGTTTGCACGTCTTGCCCGTAGTGTCAAATCTGGCCGTCTTGTGCTTGCTCGTTGCTTTACCATTTAGTCGTGTGTTTGGTCAAAATTTCTGGCTGTAGTTGCTTACTTGTTGTGTCTCATAACCTGTCCGAAGTTTTGTGTTTCTCGTGTCACAAATCTGTCCGAAGTTTGGTCCTTCATTGGCATCAATTTCTGTCCATGTTTGCATTTTATCGTGAGCACTAAAATTCTGACCGTACGTGTGTTTTGTTGCGTTGAATTTTGTCCGTGCTTGTGTCTTGTCGTACGTCTTCAATTTTGCCATAGTTGCCTTTGCAAACCTGTCCGAATTTCAGTCACTAGGGTTTCATCGTGTTTTGGTGTCCTTGCTATCCGAAGTTTCTTTGTTGTCGTGGCTTGCTGTCCAAGTCTGTCCAACCTTGTTCGTGAGTTATCCAACTTGTTTACTTGGTTTTCAAATCTGAATTTTTGTGAAATTTGTTGGCAATTTGTGAATCTTGAGAGAACCTACAATAATCTTGAGTTTGTTGAATTTCTTGACCACAATCTTGAAGTTCTTGATAATCTCCTTGAAAGTTCTTGAAGGATCTTGAAGTTCTTGAAGGTGTCTTGTGCGATTGAATTGGCCGAACACAAATCTGGAAAAACAATAATCCATTCGGTCAAAGCTTTGTGTTGTATTTGTTTGTTACAAGTCAAAAAAAAAGGGAACAAAACAGAAACGAAAAAAAAAAGAGAAGGAAGGATCGGTTGGCAAAACAAAACAAGAGAGAAAAAAAAGGAAGGCAATCGAATTGTGGGAAGGAAATTTCTGATTTGCGCAATACTACTTGGAGTAGAATTTGGAACCTTCTAAAAGTTGTTACAAGAAGGAAAGGGGGTTTTCCAAAAAGGTTTCCTAAACTAATCAGATTTGCGCAATCCTTCTTGGATAGAATTTGGAAGTTCCTAAAAGTCGTTACAAGAAGAAAAGGTTTTCCAAATGGTTTCCAAAACTAACTTGTTTCCAAATTCAATTAGGTAACTAAGTGGACAGCTTGGATAACTCTCCTTTTTCCAATTTACCAAGCCCAATCGAATTAGGAAACTAGGGTTTCTTATTTCCTTTTTCCATTCTCGCGTATTCCAAATATATCCGCCTTAGGAAATTGCCAAAATCATTGTGTCCAAATTGTGTCTTCATTCTTGGTTACTCTTGTGCGAAAGTTTGGTAAACAATTTTTGGATTTTGTACGGCATTTCTCTACTGCTCAAACAGGCAAAGTAAGGAATTTTGGTAAGATTATTTGAGTGCATTTGGAGTGATACACGAGAGTAGAGTGTACATACGTGAGCTTGTGTGTGGGAGGAAAATTTTTTCTCTGCTAACCGTCAATCATGCCTAATGGAGTTGCATCTTGCTCATACGATCAAGAATTCTTGGAGACTGAGCCTCTCAAAAGGAGCCTCTCGTGAGTTTTGTTCACTCCGGGAGGAGATGGTACGTTACCGTGCCTCGTGTGCATATGAAAGGTATAAACGTGATTGTGATGAGTATGAGAAGGAGCAAAGAAGTTTGCCCCGAGCATCTAAATCGAGGTCAACCTCAAGCAAACGAGATTTCATCTAAGAAGTGCCTTGACAATCAAGACAAGGAGTTTGAGAATTCTCGAATTGAGTCCAAGCCTCGTGAATCAAAGGATGATTTTCGAAGTAGGACTAAAGCATTGGTTGATTCTATGATGGAAAAAATTAGCCAAGTGTTGGATTCACACTTGGAGCAACTTAATCATGTGTCAACCAGTGCTAATAAAGGAAAATTTCATTCTAGTCCCTCGTTGATTGAAGAGCCACATATGAATGAGTCGTAGCCGAGCCATGAACATGAGCTAGACAATGAAAATCAAACCTCAAGTACAATGAGTGAACAATGGTCCGAGAAGAATGGAGTGGGAAAAGGCAAGGATAATTTGGCCTTAGTGAAGAGTAAAGAGGAGGAGTTGACCATGTTTGCCAAAGTTGAAAGTGCGAACATTTGGTTTGCTAACAGGCTGACATGTGTTTTGTTTAGTATTTCTTCTTTTGTGCATATTAAACAAGGTCAAGTAGAGATGGTCATGGCATGTTCCATTCCGAAGTCACTTGGACACTTTGTGAGTTTCCATGGAGTTTGTCTTCCGAACAACATTATCATTCCACATTCAAAGAAATCCTTGCAGTCAAGAATGGTATAAAGAAATTCTCTTTTTTCCTTATATCTCATCATTTCTTGGTTGAAATGGATATGGGGTCATTTCCTAAAATGCTGCACTTTAAACAAAACACTGTCCCTAATCCTCAGTTACTTAGATGGTCAGCATGGTTTTCCCAATATTCTTTTAATGTCAAAAACATAAAAGGGAAAAAGAACATTGTTGCTGATTTCTTCTCAAGGAAAGAACCTTTGCCTCAACAAGACCAACCTTGTTTCATGTTCTCACCTGTTTGTTCTGAACCCCCAGATATTCACCAAATTCCTCATCCATGGGAAAAAGAAGATATTGAAAGAATCCGAAATCAATATGAATTTGAAATATTCAGTTCATATGGAGGATCAATCTTAAATCCCTTTGGAACTAATCCTGAATATCCGTTCTGTCAAATTTTCATTGCCAGACATGATGATTTTCCAAAATCATTGTTATGGTATTTTTGGTGTCTTTGCCATCAATATCATATTCTTATGGAATTTCAATCACCTTTCTTTAATCAGCCATTAAATCCAAACCTTCAAGTTTTCCTGCAATGGTTTCGACCATTAACATATTGGTCTGGATTATTTTCAACTCAGTCTAAATATGTTATTTTCCATTTCCATAGACCTTGCAATTTGCAAAATAACCAAGTCCAATCCTGTCCAAGTGCAGTAATTTATAAAGAAATGGTTCATACTATTTTAGACCTTGATGATGAGTATGAGGAAGCACAGAGATACATATTTCAGGAAAACAGATGCATTCCTCCTGAAATATGGCCTGGTCACTATGGATCATGGAACTACCACTCAAGTCATCCTCATTGGACCAGAATCAAACGAGCAAAGAAAGAGTATCAGGACAAAATGAATGACACTGTAATGCAAGATTCCCAAGACCCTTATCATAACACAGGATCATCACAGGATTTTCGATCATCCTCAACAGTTTCTTCCTACCAATTCAAAAATAGAACAGAATGGAAAAGCATCGAGAATAAAAGGAAGAATGCACAGGCACATCAACATCACATAGAAATGCTTAACATTACAGATCCAGCTACCACACCATCAGATACCCCAGATGATGATTACCAGTGGGCCTGGAATGATGTTGATATGGAAGAATCCACGTAGAAGAGTCGTTTGTTATTTCGAAGAGTCGTTTGTTATTTACTTTTCCGAAGAGTCGTTTGTTATTTACTTTTCCGAAGAGTCGTTTGTTATTTACTTTTCCGAAGAGTCGTTTGTTGTTTACTTTTCTGAAGGGTCGTTTATCCTGAAGGGCCAAATTCTATTTCTATAAATAGAGGCCAGTTCTCATTGTAAAAGGGATCATCGAGGAAAATCAATAAAATCCTAAGTTTGCTTATATCTTTCATGGAGTTCTAAGTTTTTATTTTCACCAGGGAAGGCCGAGAGATCCTCATAGTTGCGTGGTTGTTTAGATGTCCATAGCTTTGCTATAAGTTGTTCTTGTGATAAAAGTCCCTTGAACTTTTGAAAGCCCAAGAGAGAGAGGCTGTTGTGTTCGGGAATACCTTCAAAGAGCAAATTATGGTCCTGATATGGTATCTAAGCAGACACTCTGGTATTTGGTATCAGAGCCAACCCTGGTGAATTTTTACCAAACCTCTTTACTCTTAATATTATATGAATGATTTTCCTGATTTTGCTAATATTGTTCAACAGCATGATATTCTCAACTTCTGGATTTTACGTCATTATGACAGTCTTGATGCATGGTATGAACATATTCGTCAAATAGTTGGAGGTCCTCATATATATGATAAATATATTGAGCTCACTAAAGCCCAATGTTATGAAAGTATTGAGCGGTACCAAGCTGAAATAGTTCAGTACTCCGAATATCTTAATCAGTGGTCTTACAGTATTGTAAGTAGGCAAGTAAAGATAGATTTGTTGTATCATCGTATTAGTGCTATTTCTTCAGAAGAACGTGTGCAAAAAGATAGAGAAAATTCCAAAAAGAATATTGGAAAAACCATGCTGACCATCTAAGTAACTGAGGATTAGGGACAGTGTTTTGTTTAAAGTGCAGCATTTTAGGAAATGACAATACATTCAAGCATCAAAGGTTGATCAATATCCAATTCCTGCTACCAGGAAAGAACAGTTTATAACTTTGCATATTCCGAATGATTTCCCTATGCAATGGAAACAGCAAGGTTATACCCATATACACTTTGGAGCTATCAGGATTTCCCTATCATTTCATGGAAGGAAAGGACTTCCAATAGTTGCTCGACTAGCACTATTGGATACCAGATTTAAACAATACCAGCACGCTTGTATTGCAACAACGGAAACTACATTAAATGCTGGAACTGTTTTTGTCACTCTTTTTCCGAATTTTAACATGTCCTTAGCAGATCCACATCTGCTTGAAGCTCTTAAAGTGCAGGTACAAATCATTGGTGCTGAACAAGTGTCAGACGCTATTGCAGCAACTCTCCATTACCAGATGGTCTACCGTGTTCAGAATCATGCTCTTGATCTAGCCATTCCAGGAGGTGAAAATGCTCTTTTAATAAGAGTTGATGAAAAGAATGGTGCCTCTTGTACTCATGTTCCTCGGCAAATTTCAAAGCAAGATTTAATCCAGTTATTACCAAATGACTGGATTACTGACTATGAAGATTTGCATGCTCAAGCAAATGAACCCCTTGAATCCTCAAATTCAAGGATATCTCATACCAAAGAAGGGAGATACATGATGATCATCCTCAGAATCTTCAGCAGGTACATCGAAGTCAAGATATTATCAAATATTTTGATAACGAAGGACTCCCAGTATCATGGTTTCAGGATCCTATTTCAGGTCATATCTATTTTGATGTTTGCAATGTTTGTGATACCTGCCAACTTGAAAATATTCTTGGTTTTGACTTACCAGATTTATCTTGTAAGAAAAAACCAAAATCAAAGCAAGTTGAACCCCGACCTTGCAAACCAGATCTGGATCCACAAGATCCAGACACAGATACCTTTGTATCTCAAAGAAGTCAGTTTAATGGTTACCAAATTCCCTCTGATTGGATTTCAAAAATTTCCAAGACACCTTTTCCTCTTTCAAAAAAGGATCTTCATCCTTATTATAAAAAATGTCTTGATATTTTAGATAGAGAAGCAAATGAATCCAACAAGGAAGGGACCCCCAAACCATTCTGTAAACCTGAACCATTAATTCCAACTCCAACTCCCCATATTCAAGAATGCTTTATGTTCAGTGAAGCAGACTTTCCAAAGTTGGAAACTTTCAATAAGAATGGTGCGAGACATACTCCAAAAATCCAAAATACTTCTTCAACAGTTTTACCAAGTGGAGAAACTGTTCGACCAAATCCTACAGAAGATGTTCTAAATTGGCAAACTGAGAACTCTCTTGTTCATAACACTGCCCTTATATCCATTCATAAGAACATCTCAGAGGCCAAAGACAAGATTGAACAAATTGATACTACGGTCTCAACTCAGCAATCTCAGGTGTCTCACATGATTGAAGTTTTTGAAAAAAGACTTCAAGAGCTCAAGTACATCTTGCCTTCTGATCCATCCACTCTAGCTGATTTTATTCTCAACAAAGAAAAAGAAACAAAGTTTATTCAAAATCAGCTACATGTTCTGAAAACCACAGGACAAGTTCCTACATATGATGTAGGGTCTTCCACACCTCTTTTTAAGGTCGGTCCCATGTATGGTGCAGTACCCCTTCAAAGTTGGCCGACACCTTTCTATTTTGGAGAAGTCACTACTCCATCACCATCTCTTTACTTTTCAACACCACAGCCACAGGTTACCAAACCTTTTGATATTGCTGCAACTTTGCGCGAATATCGTAGAAATAAACAAATTCAAAAGGATGCTGAAATAGCAAAGAAAATGGCTGAAAAAGAACAGAGAAAGGCTGAAGCTGAAAGGAAAAGAAAAGCCAAACAATCTGCCACAGAACAGCCGTCATCTTCTCAACAAGAACCTCCGGCTTCATTAATGTTTAGTACTTATACTAATCCTGTTTTTTCTATTGAACAGGAAAGGAAAGCAAATGAGGTTACTAGGGTGTATGACAATCCCTTGTCAACAGTGCTAGATGAACTTCATGAAGATTCAGTTCCCTATATTTCAACCTATACTGACTTTCATGATAATTCCTCTAAAGATACAGGCTCCGAAGACAGCAGTCTTTCAAATTCTTCAGATGATGACACGATTTCAACAGCTGATACTTCAGAATCCTCATCCGAAGAAGATACAATTCCTCAGATTCACATGGCAGATCCAGAACCAGAAGTGGTTGAACCTGATGACAATGAGGAGGAAGGAGAAACATCCTTTGATCGAACCCAACGAGCTACTTTTCCAAAATCAAAGGGAGTACCTCTGTTTACAATTGATAATATTCCACCTGAGAAGTGGGAAGCAAGGTTCCATGAATTCCATGCTTGGATGCTTGCCCAAAATTTAACAGAAGAATCTCACTTTGAAATTTTATCAATTTTTACAGCTCATCTGGCTGGAATCCTCAAGGATTGGTGGACAACCATTGGAGATGCAGATAAAATACTCTTTTTAACCAAACAAGATTTCCTGGAAAATATTCATATTCTCCATCTTACATTTCTTGGAAATGTCCGAGAATTCCAGGAAGCAAAAAGAAAAGAATTCTTTCAAATAAAATGTTTATCTTATGATCGACGAGATCTAAATAGACATTTTCAAAAGATGATTAAGTTATTTTACTCTCTTGGTGCAGATATCAATCTCAAACAACCGTTTATCAGTTCCCTTCCCAAGCCACTTGCAGATGGTGCAGAAATGTATATCCATAATAAGTATGGATCAGTTTTAAATCTCACCATTGGCCAAATCAAACAAGCAGTTTTCCTATCTCTTGATGACCTTTGTCATAAGAGAAAAGTTATTCGAGAATATCTAAAAGGGGATGTTTGTTTGGACCAAGCCTGCAAAAAGCCAGAGCTAATAACCAAGGGAAAGTGCCAAGCCTGTACTCCATCCCAGAGAAGAAAAGGATCCAGAAGATTCAAAAAGTTCAAAAGCTTTACCAAGACCTATAAGAATTTTCCAAGAAAATCCTTCAGAAAGAAATGGAGATATTTCAGACGAAAGTCTAAAAGGTTCAGGGGCACAAAAGGCAACAAATGTTTTATCTGTGGAAAGCCTGGACATTTTGCAAAAAATTGTCCTCAGAATCAGAAGGGAGTAAATTTAATTTCAGAAATTCAAAATGAACTTCATTTTTCCATATTTGATTTAGAATCTGAATTTTCTGAACAAGAGGAGCCTACTGACACTACTCTATTGGCTTTACAGGTCCCCGAAGAAATCCTAAGTATTGGGCCTATTGCTATAGCAAATAAAGAGCAAAAAGAAGAGGAAGTTTATCCACAAACTCTTATTCATATCTTGTTGGATAAATATTCTAAACCTATCCCTCTTATTGCATTTTTTGATACAGGTGCCCATACTTCCATTATGAGGAAAGATATCTTACCAGACTCATATTGGATTTCAGAAGTAAACAAGTTTAGAGGAGCTGATGGAAATCTCTTTGAAACAAGATTTGTGACAAAAAATCCCATCACTCTCAAACTTCTCCCTGATTGCTGTGTAAGTTCAAAATTTCTGGGAGCAAATTTTACTGGTAAGGACTTGTTGTTAGGATTTGATCTTTACAAACAAAACAAGTATCTTATTACAGGAAATGGGATAAAATCAAAAAAGTTTTTTAAACCTTTTATTGAAATCCCAAAACTGTATTTGATACAAGAAGAAAATGTTCAAATGGATCAACTCCAGCAGTTTCAAAAGCAGATCATTCAAGAATCATGCTCAACAAATCATCAAGAGTTTTTACAAAAATGTGATCATCCTTTGTGGGAAAATTCTGAGTTTTTTATCCGCCTACATTTTAAGAAAAATGAGGATATCAATCCCACAAAAGCTAGTCATTCTGGAATGAATCCTAATGACACAAAGCTTGCAGAACAAGAATGCCAAGAACTTTTGAAGTTTGGACTAATTGAGATTTCTCATTCTCAATGGGCATGCCAAGCATTTTATGTCAACAAAAGATCTGAACAGGTAAGGGGAAAAATGAGATTGGTAATCAATTACCAGCCTCTTAATATTTTCCTGCTTGATGATAAATTCCCGATTCCCAACAGATTTACTATTTTTTCCCAGATATCCAAGGCAAAATGGTTTTCTAAATTTGATTTAAAATCTGGATTCTGGCAATTGGGAATTCATCCTGAAGATAGGCATAAGACTGGATTTTGTATTCCGAATCATCATTTCCAATGGAAGGTGATGCCTTTTGGCCTGAAAACTGCACCTTCTCTTTTCCAAAAAGCGATGATAAGGATATTTCAGCCTATCTTACATTCCGCCCTTGTTTACATTGATGATATTCTTCTTTTCAGTAATACTTTTGAAGAACATCTTGAGTTGCTTAACGATTTTCATCATCTTGTTAAGCAGTTTGGGATAATGCTTTCTGAAAAGAAAATGTTTTTAGCTCAGCAAGAAAGCGATGACAAGGATATTTCAGCCTATCTTACATTCCGCACTTGTTTACATTGATGATATTCTTCTTTTCAGTAATACTTTTGAAGAACATCTTGAGTTGCTTAACGATTTTCATCATCTTGTTAAGCAGTTTGGGATAATGCTTTCTGAAAAGAAAATGTTTTTAGCTCAGCAAGAAATTTCATTCCTAGGCATGAAACTTGCTAAAGGAAAATGCACTCCTGAACAGCATGTTGGACAATCCATTAAGGATTTCCCTGAAGAAAATCTTTCAAAAACCCAGGTCCAGCAATTTCTTGGTGTTGTTAACTATGTCCGGGAATTTATTCCCAAAGTTTCTAAGCACATTAGTCCTTTGACTAAAATGCTTAAAAAGAAACCTCCACCATGGGGCGTTTCACAAACCCAAGCAATCCAAATCCTCAAGAAGGCACTCCAAGATCTTCCTACACTTCATATTCCATCAGATGGGAAAAAGATCTTACAAACAGATGCCAGTGATAAATATTGGGGAGCTGTACTACTTGAAGAAGATGAACAGGGAACAAAGCATTGTTGTGGATTTGCTAGTGGAAAATTCAAAGTTTCCGAACAACATTATCATTCCACATTCAAAGAAATCCTTGCAGTCAAGAATGGTATAAAGAAATTCTCTTTTTTCCTTATATCTCATCATTTCTTGGTTGAAATGGATATGGGGTCATTTCCTAAAATGCTGCACTTTAAACAAAACACTGTCCCTAATCCTCAGTTACTTAGATGGTCAGCATGGTTTTCCCAATATTCTTTTGATGTCAAAAACATAAAAGGGAAAAAGAACATTGTTGCTGATTTCTTCTCAAGGAAAGAACCTTTGCCCCAACAAGACCAACCTTGTTTCATGTTCTCACCTGTTTGTTCTGAACCCCCAGATATTCACCAAATTCCTCATCCATGGGAAAAAGAAGATATTGAAAGAATCCGAAATCAATATGAATTTGAAATATTCAGTTCATATGGAGGATCAATCTTAAATCCCTTTGGAACTAATCCTGAATATCCGTTCTGTCAAATTTTCATTGCCAGACATGATGATTTTCCAAAATCATTATTATGGTATTTTTGGTGTCTTTGCCATCAATATCATATTCTTATGGAATTTCAATCACCTTTCTTTAATCAGCCATTAAATCCAAACCTTCAAGTTTTCCTGCAATGGTTTCGACCATTAACATATTGGTCTGGATTATTTTCAACTCAGTCTAAATATGTTATTTTCCATTTCCATAGACCTTGCAATTTGCAAAATAACCAAGTCCAATCCTGTCCAAGTGCAGTAATTTATAAAGAAATGGATCATACTATTTTAGACCTTGATGATGAGTATGAGGAAGCACAGAGATACATATTTCAGGAAAACAGATGCATTCCTCCTGAAATATGGCCTGGTCACTATGGATCATGGAACTACCACTCGAGTCATCCTCATTGGACCAGAATCAAACGAGCAAAGAAAGAGTATCAGGACAAAATGAATGACACTGTAATGCAAGATTCCCAAGACCCTTATCATAACACAGGATCATCACAGGATTTTCAATCATCCTCAACAGTTTCTTCCTACAAATTCAAGAATAGAACAGAATGGAAAAGCATCGAGAATAGAAGGAAGAATGCACAGGCACATCAACATCACATTGAAATGCTTAACATTACAGATCCAGCTACCACACCATCAGATACCCCAGATGATGATTACCAGTGGGCCTGGAATGATGTTGATATGGAAGAATCCACGTAGAAGAGTCGTTTGTTATTTACTTTTCCGAAGAGTCGTTTTCCGAAGAGTCGTTTGTTATTTACTTTTCCGAAGAGTCGTTTGTTATTTACTTTTCCGAAGAGTCGTTTGTTATTTACTTTTCCGAAGAGTCGTTTGTTGTTCACTTTTCTGAAGGGTCGTTTATCCTGAAGGGCCAAATTCTATTTCTATAAATAGAGGCCAGTTCTCATTGTAAAAGGGGATCATCGAGGAAAATCAATAAAATCCTAAGTTTGCTTATATCTTTCATGGAGTTCTAAGTTTCTATTTTCACCAGGGAAGGCCGAGAGATCCTCATAACTGCGTGATTGTTTAGATGTCCATAGCTTTGCCATAAGTTGTTCTTGTGATAAAAGTCCCTTGAACTTTTGAAAGCCCAAAGGAGAGAGGCTGTTGTGTTCGGGAATACCTTCAAAGAGCAAATTGTGGTCTTGATATGGTATCTAAGCAGACACTCTGGTATTTGGTATCAGAGCCAACCCTGGTGAATTTTTTACAAAACCTCTACTCTTTTCATTCCAATCATATGAATGATTTTCCTGATTTTGCTAATATTGTTCAACAGCATGATATTCTCAATTTCTGGATATTACACCATTATGACAGTCTTGATGCATGGTATGAACATATTCGTCAAATAGTTGGAGGTCCTCATATATATGATAAATATATTGAGCTCACTAAAGCCCAATGTTATGAAAGTATTGAGCGGTACCAAGCAGCTGAAATAGTTCAGTACTCCGAATATCTTAATCAGTGGTCTTACAGTATTGTAAGTAGGCAAGTAAAGATAGATTTGTTATATCATCGTATTAGTGTAATTTCCTCGGAGGAACGTGTGAAAAAAGATATAGAAAAATCCAAAAAGAATATTGGAAAAACCATGCTGACCATCTAAGTAACTGAGGATTAGGGACAGTGTTTTGTTTAAAGTGCAGCATTTTAGGAAATGACAATACATTCAAGCATCAAAGGTTGATCAACATCCAATTCCTGCTACCAGGAAAGAACAGTTTATAACTTTGCATATTCCGAATGATTTCCCTATGCAATGGAAACAGCAAGGTTATACCCATATACACTTTGGAGCTATCAGGATTTCCCTATCATTTCATGGAAGGAAAGGACTTCCAATAGTTGCTCGTTTAGCACTATTGGATACCAGATTCAAACAATACCAGCATGCTTGTATTGCAACAACTGAAACTACATTAAATGCTGGAACTGTTTTTGTCACTCTTTTTCCAAATTTTAACATGTCCTTAGCAGATCCACATCTGCTTGAAGCTCTTAAAGTGCAGGTACAAATCATTGGTGCTGAACAAGTGTCAGACGCTATTGCAGCAACCCTCCATTACCAGATGGTCTATCGTGTTCAGAATCATGCCCTTGATCTGGCCATTCCAGGAGGAGAACATGCTCTTTTAATAAGAGTGGATGAAAAGAATGGTGCCTCTTGTACTCATGTTCCTCGGCAAATTTCAAAGCAAGATTTAATCCAGTTATTACCAAATGACTGGATTACTGACTATGAAGATTTGCATGCTCAAGCAAATGAACCCCTTGAATCCTCAAATTCAAGGATATCTCATACCAAAGAAGGGAGATACATGATGATCATCCTCAGAATCTTCAGCAGGTACATCGAAGTCAAGATATTATCAAATATTTTGATAACAAAGGACTCCCAGTATCATGGTTTCAGGATCCTATTTCAGGTCATATCTATTTTGATGTTTGCAATGTTTGTGATACCTGTCAACTTGAAAATATTCTTGGTTTTGACTTACCAGATTTATCTTGTAAGAAAAAACCAAAATCAAAGCAAGTTGAACCCCGACCTTGCAAACCAGATCTGGATCCACAAGATCCAGACACAGATACCTTTGTATCTCAAAGGAGTCAGTTTAATGGTTACCAAATTCCCTCTGATTGGATTTCAAAAATTTCCAAGACATCTTTTCCTCTTTCAAAAAAGGATCTTCATCCTTATTATAAAAAATGTCTTGATATTTTAGCTAGAGAAGCAAAAGAATCCAACAAGGAAGGGACCCCCACACCATTCTGTAAACCTGAACCATTAATTCCAACTCCAACTCCCCATATTCAAGAATGCTTTATGTTCAGTGAAGCAGACTTTCCAAAGCTGGAAACTTTCAATAAGAATGGTGCGAGACATACTCCAAAAATCCAAAATACTTCTTCAACAGTTTTACCAAGTGGAGAAACTGTTCGACCAAATCCTACAGAAGATGTTCTAAATTGGCAAACTGAGAACTCTCTTGTTCAAAACACTGCCCTTATATCCATTCATAAGAACATCTCAGAGGCCAAAGACAAGATTGAACAAATGGATACTACGGTCTCAACTCAGCAATCTCAGGTGTCTCACATGATTGAAGTTTTTGAAAAAAGACTTCAAGAGCTCAAGTACATCTTGCCTTCTGATCCATCCACTCTAGCTGATTTTATTCTCAACAGAGAAAAAGAAACAAAGTTTATCCAAAATCAGCTACATGTCCTGAAAACCACAGGACAAGTTCCTACATACGATGTAGGGTCTTCCACACCTCTTTTTAAAGTCGGTCCCATGTATGGTGCGGTACCCCTTCAAAATTGGCCGACACCTTTCTATTTTGGAGAAGTCACTACTCCATCACCATCTCTTTAC
>NW_020862521.1:0-23520 GCF_003713205.1 Coffea eugenioides | reverse complement strand
GCCTGTTATCTTTCTTGCTGGTTTGATCATTGAAGTTATAGGCCTTGTTGCTTAGTTTCACGCCATGATTTTGATCAAAGAATTGGCTTTCAAAGCAAGCTGCATTCGGTTATGTATTTTGATTGCTGAAAGCTTAAGGGAAATGTTGCAGACGTTTTTTTTCTCTTCGTGGATTGCATGAGCTGCATGAAATAGTTTTCAGAAAATTTCACTTTGGCCCCCCAAGTCTCTCCTTGTTCCACTAGGACCCAAGTAATTGAACGATTTCATCAATTTGGTCCTTTGTAGTTTTAATTTTTGCAATTTCATTGCTTGCTTTGCTCTAATTAACTACCATGCTTTGTCAATTGCATTTAAGTCATGACGTTAGGGGCTTTATGACCAAGTGAGCTTGGGTTAGCCTATTGTCTTTAATTTTTCCAAATAAATTGGTACCTTGACCATTTCTTTTATTTTGGAGGATAAATAAGTGATTTTACTCCATTTAAGGCATCGATTCGAGGGAGGTACACTCTATCCCTCATTTGCACTTCATTTGACCCTACGTGCTCTTACGTGTTATGTGAATATGCATGTCTATTTCGCTTTCCTTGCCTTTCTTTAATTCCTTTCATTTATTTTATTTACTTTTACTTTTTATTTAAGTTATTCATTATGGGGTATGTGTACACCTCTTGGCTTGTAATAGATAGGGCTTGGCGAGCAATTTGGTCCATTTCCCCTTCCCCTTTTGTTGCCTTTCTTTAATTCCTTTCATTTATTTCATTCACTTTTGCTTTTTATTTAAGTTATTCATTATGGGGTATGTGTACACCTCTTGGCTTGTAATAGATAGGGCTCGGAGAGCATCTGGTCCATTTCCCCTTCCCCTTGGTTGCTTGCTTTTGTTGCTACATGTTTAAGTGCTTTATTAGGCTCTTGCATCTAGTCGAGTATGCTAAGTGTTATGTGCTACGTGTTTATAAGTGATTTGCATGTCTACTCGCTTTTTTATAGTGTGGATGAATGGAATGGATGAATGTACGTCATCACACTAGTCCAACGCTAGTTGTGGCTTCTTTTATCGTTTCCACTAGTCTAATGCTAGTAGGAATTCATAGAAAGGGCTAGTCCAACGCTAGACCCAATAGGATTTTTCCTTTATTTTTCATTAATGCATTATTTGCCTGTTCACTACACATCATACATTTTTCCTTAGTTTTATCATCTGGAATGCTCCTCGATTCCCCTTTCCCCTCACTTTAGGTCTTGCATCTCATGCTAGTTAGGGTACATTTGCCTGAAGAGTCCCCTTAAATATGGGATATAGACGAGTGTGGCTTTTTCTAAGCCTTAGCACGCTTATATTCCCTCTATCGAAGGAAAAATCAAGTCACAAAGTTAAGAGTCCCCGTACCCGTTTTGCTTGCATTCCTATAGGATTCATGCATTTTATTCATTCACTATCACATACACTTACTTTATATTCTATCTCTTTTCCTACATTCTCACTCCACACTACTTTTTGGACGTTTTCACTTAACTACTCACACTTTACACTTTCATTTGCACACGTGCACCTTTATATCCTTTCACTTGCACACGAACACTTTTTATCTTCATTTTGCACACCTCCACTTATATCCTATTATCTTTATCATTTTTCTCACTTCACACAAACTCACACTTTCACATGGCATTCATTCCACTCATTTTTACGTTATTTAGGATTATGTGTGACCTCTCCAAAGGATCATTATTGGGCTTCACAATTAATGTGATTGGCACCACCCAACCTTTGAAGAGAAATTTCCCCCATGTCCCCCTAGGTCTAGGTCTTTGCATTCATGTAGACATATCCAATACGCGATACATACCTTGGGTAGAAAAATTAGGAAAAATTGGTTTAAGTCACGCAACTAGCCTTGGCTAGGTCGAAGGGGTGCCTTGGATTTTTATCCGTGCCTTCCCCTTCGTCAAATGTGACCCCCGATCCCTCTTTTGGTTACGTAGACCCAAAAGTTCTCTAAAAGGGTTTATTTACTTTTCAAAAACAAAAATCATTTTTGGGTGACTTGGTACACCCTAACTCTATACCAAGTGGCGACTCCATTTTTGATACAAAAAAACCCTTTTTGAACTTTATATGGCCAAACCGTCGCATTATCAAGTCCCATGGCCTTTATTTGCACACGTTCACACACACACTACACACTCACATCTCACACCATACCACACATCACATCAAAAAGTGGGGGCGCGACAAACCTCTTATACTTATTCTAGCCAGACAAAGCCTGTTCATGTTCCCAAAATGCAAGTCTCGAGTACTTAGCAGCGCCTCAACTCTAGAGTACTCAGGCACGAGAATCCGAAATAAGATAATTCACATCTCGAGCTGCAGTCCCAAGAGTAAACTATCTACAATCGAAATTCCTACCTGACGTACCTATCTATGGTTCTCAGATACCATGAGAAAGATTTAAGGCCTATAACATTCGTAATTCAAAGCTTATGCTTGAACGAGCACTTAGTCCCTCATACGTATTCACCACTTAATCAAGGGTCACTCCGCACAGAGATCACGCGAAGCAGCTATAGGTTTTATCCCTCAATCGCTTAACTTTCAAGTCAAATCGAATCCCACAGTCCGATATCCTAAACTTTAGCCTAGGATATACTACAGAGATCTGAAACCTAAGCTCTGATACCACCTGTGACGGCCCCACCTCCCCCTAGGGCGTACCCCAGGGTTCGGTGGGTAGCCTGCCCAATTCTCACCGGGACTCATTCGTTCACTACAGTTCTCACTTAAAGTCGGAATAAATCACAAGAATAAATAGGTCGACGATCCAAAACTTAAAGCGAAACTTATATACATTGCTATCCCCAAAAGGGAGTACAAACATCGAATATACAAACGTTCTCAATCCTAAAAGCTCAGTGAGGTTCCGAACACATAATCAAACAATAAAGCCAATACATTAACCATCAATAATCAATAATTCAAGAACCATTTACAATGGAAAGCTATAATAACACATATGTTAAAAGGATACGGGCTCACATGGAGCTATTCGTTCCTTCGTTCTCCTGACCTTTCCCCTCATCCCTCCAATCGTTTGAAAATGTATTTTTGTAAGTAAAATCCCCCATTTGTTCTTTCGTTCGTTCATTCACCCATTCCTGGAAGTTGGCAAGGCTCCACCAACCTACAAGGTAATACTCGAGTATACCAAATTCACCCAGGGTCACCATATCGCCCGACCGATATACAAACGTTCTTTCATACGTCCAGCCCGTGCCAAGCACTAGGCGAGAACCATTACAAAAGAAGCAAAAGAAACAAAACTGGCTAGTCTATATCGAGCTCACGTCCTTGCTCGCCTTCCCCTGTAAGGAAAACAAAACTAAAGGGATGAGTTAAAAGCTCAGTGAGGTTCCGAACACATAATCAAACAATAAAGCCAATACATTAACCATCAATAATCAATAATTCAAGAACCATTTACAATGGAAAGTTATAATAACACATACGTTAAAAGGATACGGGCTCACATGGAGCTATTCGTTCGTTCGTTCTCCTGATCTTTCCCCTCATCCCTCCAATCGTTTGAAAATGCATTGTTGTAAGTAAAATCTCTCGTTTGTTCTTTCGTTCGCTCATTCACCCCTTTCCTTGAAGTTGGTCAGACTCCACCAACCTACAAGGTAATACTCGAGTATACCAAATTCACCCAGGGTCACCACATCGCCCGACCGAGTTCGCTTCTGGATCGAGTCGATCTGTAACGAAGGGCAGGGCCCAATTCAGCCAAAAGGCTTACATCATGCGCAACTAATGTTTCAATTATTAAATCATTGAAAAGTTCACACGTAGTTAGGTCGAGTGCGATAAAGTACACACTCGCCCAGAAAACTCGTTTTGAAAATTATTGAAAGCACTTAACACGTTATCAAACAATAACACAAGTCATGAAGTCAAGAATAATATAGGAAACAAGGAACACTCACCTATGTACGCAAAACAACTTGCAAAATATCCTTCCGGATATTATCCTTAGTCACCGAGAAAACCTAAAATTAAACGAGAAAGAATATTACAGCTCATCTAGCACAAACAATTTGGTGAAATCAAAGAAACCCGACAATTGATGAGTAGATCGTAATAAAAGACTTTAAAGTGAAACGAGAACATTTAAACCCGTAGACAAAATAATTAGGGTTTCATAGACCAAATGTAAAACCAACCTCAAAAGGATTATAAAATTTTCCAATGGAAACACTTGAACCAAAGACAAGTCGGAATCCAACTAGATAGGCTAAGAAATACTGTTTTCAGAATCGTTTATATGGTTCAAAATCATCTCATATTCAAGTAGATATTATAGACTAAAGGTCTTAATGAAATTCATGTAAAAAGGAGGACAAAGTACCCAAGAAAACCCAAAACCACTTCTCTTTATTTGGTAAGAGTAAGTAAACATTTGGAGTTTTCAATTAAAGAAGGACCATGTTTTAAGATGGAAAACGGTCATAATATTTGCCAAACGAAAATATACAAGTTCAAATAGAAACTTAGTCCTCGAGCGAAAATTTGGGCAGCACGCCCTTTGTATTTACCTATTTTCTAGCCATTTATGGCTTCATTGTTTTCCTCAATCAATCTCAACATTACACACAACATAAACAGCCACTCAATAGGCTCAAGACAATATACAAGGACAAAAATTTAAGCTAACAACAAGTGCGGAAACGAAGTTTATAAAAGACAGTTTTGATGGGTTTTTGCGGAATGGGTACATCTGAGGCTATGCTTATCGGATTGAGGTACAACTTATACCATTTCGAAGCTAAGACAGAGAGCTACAACTTTCATGAAGACCACTCAGTCCAGTTCTCACCCTAACTAGGTAAAATTTACCAAAGCAACACCAGATTTTTCAGTTCGAAGTTTATTGTGGCAGTTCTGATTCATTCAGTCATATCTCAGCATATACACCTCCAATTCAAGTGATTCCAAAGCCATATGAAAGCTAAGATACAAGGTTATACGTCTTAAGAAGACATCGATAACCAAATCAGTAGTATATCTGGTCAACACAACCAATTACAGAAGCTAATTAGCATGTTCGGATAAAAACAGGGCAGTAGGGGTATTTCGGTCTTTTCACAGGCTACTTTGCTCCGATTGAGCTGAAATTTTGCAGGAAACTATAAAATATAATTCTCTACAACTTTCACGTTTTAACCTATGACTAATTCGGCCTCTAACTAGGAGAAACAGTACCAGGTAAAATGGATTTAGTTGAAACCCTAATTTCCGAAATTTCCTTTCAAAGCTAAAATTTTCCGCAATTAGCCACAATTTACGCCCTAAGGCTTCATTCTAAACCATTTCTAACCATCATACATGGCCACACAATATTAATCATATTAAAACAGAAAAACGTGGATAAATAGGAAAATTCACCAATTCCAACCAAAAGTCACAAAATAACCACTAAAATCATCACTTCATCTCACATAAGTCACTAATTAGGCATTATTGAGAAGAAAGAGAGGTCCTTTGGCTACTCATCTTAACAACCCAAGAAAAGAAGCAACTTGGCACCTTAATCTTCCAAACCACTTCACAACCAAGCTTAACTTCACTAAATTAAGAGGTTTTATGGAGTAATTTGAAGATTAAACGGTTTAATTGAGAGATTGGGCAAGATTAGAGGTAAGATTATGGAGAATTTACTTTTCTTTTTCCTTGTGAGAAGGTCGGCCAAGAAGAGAAAGAAAATGGGGAATTCTTGGTCAATTTTGGTATTAATTTGGTAAAGTAATGAATAGTGGTCAAGAATGTAAGATTTAATCATATGGTGACACTTGTCACCCTATTTAATGCATGAATATCCCTTTGTTTCCTCAACTCTCATCCATATGGTATCCTTTAATTATCTCTTAGCACATAGTAAATTAATCCCTGAATACTAAACATAACCTATTCGGCCGAATTTCATCGAACTTACCGCACTAGTGGGTCCCACATTCGATATACACTCTTAAAACCTCATGAACTAATTTATACTAGAAAAATAATTTAAAAACTATATTCCCTTATAAAAATGTATAGGAAATCAATATATTGAAGGAAAATATAAAAATGGAAGTAAAGAAATAAAATAATACTAAGAAATTGTGAAAATTTTTGGGTTCTCACACTCTCTCCCCCTTAAGCAATTTCGTCCTCGAAATTTTACCTTCAGTTGCCTCAGACGAGTCCGGAACTTGTCGGTTGTCTAAAGCATAAACCTTTGCCGGTACACTAGTTCGTTTCCCTCTTTCATTCGCTTGTGATTTAGCTCCATCCAGTTGCAGAGTATTACTTTCACGTGACTGTCTCCTCGGACAGTTGCTAACTTGATGATCGCCACTTCCGCAGATTAAACATTTCCGCCCTTTTTTCCAACAATCGCTTTCGGCGTGATTTGTCTTTCCACAGTATCCACATACCATGTGAGAAGCCATATTTTGGCTTTCTTGAAAACTTTTCCCCGGTCTGATTTGGCTTCCTTTTGTAGATCCTTCACCTATCGCCTCTAATGTCCATGGGGGGTAGGAGAAATAGTTCACTTTCTGCACTTTGGAAGGGACTATCGCTTCACTTAATTCCTCCACTACACTACCCGATGCACTCCTTTTCCGGGTCTGGGAGGCTTTTATCTGTGTCTTTGCAATCTCGATTTTTTGAACTTTCTCAAGGGCCTCCGTAAATGTATTCACTTGTACCGCCGCTAATGTTTCTTGGATTTCCAAATTTAATCCCTGTATGAACCGTCTTACTCTTCGCCGCTCTGTGGCCACCAATTCAGAAGCAAACTTGGATAGTTTCGTAAATTTCGTTTCATATTCGGCCACACTTAGTGTTCCCTGGCGTAGCCCAATAAACTCCTCCTCTCTCCTCTCTTGGACTAAAGGAGGGAGGTATTTCTCGTTAAATTTCCTTATGAAATTCGCCCATGTCCATACGGTCTGTTCTCTTTCCCATTTTGCTTTAATAACGTTCCACCACGCTCGGGCCGGTCCTTCAAATTGGAACACCGCAAAGTTTACTTGTCTTTGTTCGGTGTAGTTCAAGACTGTGAAAATATTAACCATAGCCTCTAACCATTGTTCGGCTATATCCGGATCAGATCCTCCAAGGAATTTCGGAGGAGTAAACTTCTGAAACCTCTCAAGAGCCTTATCCTCTCCGATTTCAGGGTTCTGGGGTTGATTCACGGCCATTTGGCCTTGTTGATCCACCAGTCTTGCCAAGATATCCGTCATTTGTTGCATTACCGTCGCCATTTGGTCTCCAGTCACAACTCTCGGTCCCTGCTCTTGTTCAGCTCTTGTTTCCCTCTCTTCTCTTGACTCCTGGGCTCGTTTATTCCCACGGCCACGTCCACGTCCACGACTACGTCTCCCGTCCAGATATACGTTTTCCCTCTCTCTTTTCTTTTATTTTTCCCTAAAAAGATAATTTAGTGAATAAACATAATAAGGTGACTAAAGTAACTAAAATTTAGAGCACCAAATATCCAAATAAACATATACCCACATAACACACCACATAAACATATCAAGGAAACAAATAATCAAGTACACAAATACGTCTCAAGTTAGACAGATATTCATATACACAAATACACAACTGACGGCATGTAGTGACAATATACGGGCGAATCAAAAGGAAAGAGATATATCGTCCCACACTCAGCTAGAATAACCCCGTCCGGTCTCTCAGGTCACTTTCTATTCGACTCGATGTCCATTAACCTCATATACTTATTCTAGCCAGACAAAGCCTGTTCATGTTCCCAAAATGCAAGTCTCGAGTACTTAGCAGCGCCTCAACTCTTGAGTACTCAGGCACGAGAATCCGAAATAAGATAATTCGCATCTCGAGCTGCAGTCCCAAGAGTAAACTATCTACAATCGAAATTCCTACCTGACGTACCTATCTATGGTTCTCAGATACCGTGAGAAAGATTTAAGCCCTATAACATTCGCAATTCATAGCTTATGCTTGAACGAGCACTTAGTCCCTCATACGTATTCACCACTTAATCAAGGGTCACTCCGCACAGAGACCACGCGAAGCAGCTATAGGTTTTATCTCTCAATCGCTTAACTTTCAAGTCAAATCGAATCCCACAGTCCGATATCCTAAACTTTAGCCTAGGATATACTACAGAGATCTGAAACCTAAGCTCTGATACCACCTGTGACGGCCCCACCTCCCCCTAGGGCGTACCCCAGGGTTCGGTGGGTAGCCTGCCCAATTCTCACCGGGACTCAGTCGTTCACTACAGTTCTCACTTAAAGTCGGAATAAATCACAAGAATAAATAGGTCGACGATCCAAAACTTAAAGCGGAACTTATATACATTGCTATCCCCAAAAGGGAGTACAAACATCGAATATACAAACGTTCTCAATCCTTCATACGTCCAGCCCGTGCCAAGCACTAGGCGAGAACCATTACAAAAGAAGCAAAAGAAATAAAACTGGCTAGTCTATATCGAGCTCACGTCCTTGCTCGCCTTCCCCTGTAAGGAAAACAAAACTAAAGGGATGAGTTAAAAGTTCAGTGAGGTTCCGAACACATAATCAAACAATAAAGCCAATACATTAACTATCAATAATCAATAATTCAAGAACCATTTACAATGGAAAGCTATAATAACACATATGTTAAAAGGATACGGGCTCACATGGAGCTATTCGTTCGTTCGTTCTCCTGACCTTTCCCCTCATCCCTCCAATCGTTTGAAAATGCATTTTTGTAAGTAAAATCCCCCATTTATTCTTTCGTTCGTTCATTCACCCCTTCCTGGAAGTTGGCAAGGCTCCACCAACCTACAAGGTAATACTCGAGTATACCAAATTCACCCAGGGTCACCATATCGCCCGACCGATATACAAACGTTCTCAATCGTTCATACGTCCAGCCCGTGCCAAGCACTAGGCGAGAACCATTACAAAAGAAGCAAAAGAAACAAAACTGGCTAGTCTATATCGAGCTCACGTCCTTGCTCGCCTTCCCCTGTAAGGAAAACAAAACTAAAGGGATGAGTTAAAAGCTCAGTGAGGTTCCGAACACATAATCAAACAATAAAGCCAATACATTAACCATCAATAATCAATAATTCAAGAACCATTTACAATGGAAAGTTATAATAACACATACGTTAAAAGGATACGGGCTCACATGGAGCTATTCGTTCGTTCGTTCTCCTGACCTTTCCCCTCATCCCTCCAATCGTTTGAAAATGCATTGTTGTAAGTAAAATCCCTCGTTTGTTCTTTCGTTCGCTCATTCACCCCCTTCCTGGAAGTTGGTCAGACTCCACCAACCTACAAAGTAATACTCGAGTATACCAAATTCACCCAGGGTCACCATATCGCCCGACCGAATTCGCTTCTGGATCGAGTCGATCGGTAACGAAGGGCAGGGCCCAATTCAGCCAAAAGGCTTACATCATGCGCAACTAATGTTTCAATCATTAAATCATTGAAAAGTTCACACGTAGTTAGGTCGAGTCCGATAAAGTACACACTCGCCCAGAAAACTCGTTTTAAAAATCATTGAAAGCACTTAACACGTTATCAAACAATAACACAAGTCATGAAGTCAAGAATAATATAGGAAACAAGAAACACTCACCTATGTACGCAAAACAACTTGCAAAATATCCTTCCGGATATTATCCTTAGTCACCGAGAAAACCTAAAATTAAACGAGAAAGAATATTACAGCTCATCTAGCACAAACAATTTGGTGAAATCAAAGAAACCCGACAGTTGATGAGTAGATCGTAATAAAAGACTTTAAAGTGAAACGAGAACATTTAGACCCGTAGACAAAATAATTAGGGTTTCATAGACCAAATGTAAAACCAACCTCAAAAGGATTATAAAATTTTTCAATGGAAACACTTAAACCAAAGACAAGTCGGAATCTAACTAGATAGGCTAAGAAATACTGTTTTTGAAATCGTTTATATGGTTCAAAATCATCTCATATTCAAGTAGATATTATAGACTAAAGGTCTTAATGAAATTCATGTAAAAAGGAGGACAAAGTACCCAAGAAAACCTTAAACCACTTCTCTTTATTTGGTAAGAGTAAGTAAACATTTGGAGTTTCCAATTAAAGAAGGACCATGTTTTAAGATGGAAAACGGTCATAATATTTGCCAAACGAAAATATACAAGTTCAAATAGAAATTTAGTTCTCGAGCGAAAATTTGGGCAGCACGCCCTTTGTATTTACCTATTTTCTAGCCATTTATGACTTCATTGTTTTCCTCAATCAATCTCAACATTACACACAACATAAACAGCCACTCAATAGGTTCAAGACAATACAAGGACAAAAATTTAAGCTAACAACAAGTGCGGAAACGAAGTTTACAAAAGACAGTTTTGATGGGTTTTTACGGAATGGGCACATCTGAGGCTATGCTTATCAGATTGAGGTGCAACTTATACCATTTCGAAGCTAAGATAGAGAGATACAACTTTCATGAAGACACTCAGTCCAGTTCTCACCCTAACTAGGTAAAATTTACCAAAACAACTCTAGATTTTTCAGTTCGAAGTTTATTGTGGCAGTTCTGATTCATTCAGTCATATCTCAGCATATACACCTCCAATTCAAGTGATTCCAAAGCCATATGAAAGCTAAGATACAAGGTTATACATCTTAAGAAGACATCGATAACCAAATCAGTAGTATTCCTGGTCAACACAACCAATTACAGAAGCTAATTAGCATGTTTGGATAGAAACAGGGCAGCAGGGTATTTCGGTCTTTTCACAGGCTACGTTGCTCCTATTGAGCTGAAATTTTGCAGGAAACTATAAAATATCATTCTCTACAACTTTCACATTTTAACCCATGACTAATTCGGCCTCTAACTAGGAGAAACAGTACCAGGTAAAATGGGTTTAATTGAAACCCTAATTTCCGAAATTTCCTTTCAAAGCGAAAATTTTCCGCAATTAGCTACAATTTACGCCCTAAGGCTTCATTCTAAACCATTCCCAACCATCATACATGGCCACACAATATTAATCATATTAAAACAGAAAAAACATGGATAAATAGGAAAATTCACCAATTCCAACCAAAAGTCACAAAATAACCACTAAAATCATCACTTCATCTCACATAAGTCACTAATTAGGCATTATTGAGAAGAAAGAGAGGTCCTTTAGCTACTCATCTTAACAACCCAAGAAAAGAAGCAACTTGGCACCTTAATCTTCCAAACCACTTCACAACCAAGCTTAACTTCACTAAACTAAGAGGTTTTATGGAGTAATTTGAAGATTAAACGGTTTAATTGAGAGATTGGGCAAGATTAGAGGTAAGATTATGGAGAGTTTTCTTTTCTTTTTCCTTGTGAGAAGGTCGGCCAAGAAGAGAAAGAAAATGGGGAATTCTTGGTCAATTTTGGTATTAATTTGATAAAGTAATGAATAGTGGTCAAGAATGTAAGATTTAATCATATGGTGACACTTGTCACCCTATTTAATGCATGAATATCCCTTTGTTTTCTCAACTCTCATCCATATGGTATCCTCTAATTATCTCTTAGCACATAGTAAATTAATCCCTGAATACTAAACGTAACCTATTCGGCCGAATTTCATCGAACTTACCGCACTAGTGGGTCCCACATTCGATATATACTCTTAAAACCTCATGAACTAACTTATACTAGAAAAACAATTTAAAAACTATATTCCCTTATAAAAATGTATAGGAAATTAATACATTGAAGAAAAATATAAAAATGGAAGCAAAGAAATAAAATAATACTAAGAAATTGTGAAAATTTTTGGGTTCTCACACTCTCTCCCCCTTAAGCAATTTCGTCCTCGAAATTTTACCTTCAGTTGCCTCAGACGAGTCCGGAACTTGTCGGTTGTCTAAAGCATAAACCTTTGCCGGTACACTAGTTCGTTTCCCTCTTTCATTCGCTTGTGATTTAGCTCCATCCAGTTGCAGAGTATTACTTTCACGTGACTGTCTCCTCGGACAGTTGCTAACTTGATGATCGCCACTTCCGCAGATTAAACATTTCCGCCCTTTTTTCCAACAATCGCTTTCGGCGTGATTTGTCTTTCCACAGTATCCACATACCATGTGAGAAGCCATATTTTGGCTTTCTTGAAAACTTTTCCCCGGTCTGATTTGGCTTCCTTTTGTAGATCCTTCACCTATCGCCCCTAATGTCCATGGGGGGTAGGAGAAATAGTTCACTTTCTGCACTTTGGAAGGGACTATCGCTTCACTTAATTCCTCCACTACACTACCCGATGCACTCCTTTTCCGGGTCTGGGAGGCTTTTATCTGTGTCTTTGCAATCTCGATTCTTTGAACTTTCTCAAGGGCCTCCGTAAATGTATTCACTTGTACCGCCGCTAATGCTTCTTGGATTTCCAAATTTAATCCCTGTATGAACCATCTTACTCTTCGCCGCTCTGTGGCCACCAATTCAGAAGCAAACTTGGATAGTTTCGTAAATTTTGTTTCATATTCGGCCACACTTAGTGTTCCCTGGCGTAGCCCAATAAACTCCTCCTCTCTCCTCTCTTGGACTAAAGGAGGGAGGTATTTCTCGTTAAATTTCCTTATGAAATTCGCCCATGTCCATACGGTTTGTTCTCTTTTCCATTTTTCTTTAATAACGTTCCACCACGCTCGGGCCGGTCCTTCAAATTGGAACACCGCAAAGTTTACTTGTCTTTGTTCGGTGTAGTTCAAGACTGTGAAAATATTAACCATAGCCTCTAACCATTGTTCGGCTATATCCGGATCAGATCCTCCAAGGAATTTCGGAGGAGTAAACTTCTGAAACCTCTCAAGAGCCTTATCCTCTCCGATTTCAGGGTTCTGGGGTTGATTCACGGCCATTTGGCCTTGTTGATCCACCAGTCTTGCCACGATATCCGTCATTTGTTGCATTACCGTCGCCATTTGGTCTCCAGTCACAACTTTCGGTCCCTGCTCTTGTTCAGCTCTTGTTTCCGTCTCTTCTCTTGACTCCTGGGCTCGTTTATTCCCACGGCCACGTCCACGTCCACGACTACGTCTCCCGTCCAGATATACGTTTTCTCTCTCTCTTTTCTTTTCTTTTTCCCTAAAAAGATAATTTAGTGAATAAACATAATAAGGTGACTAAAGTAACTAAAATTTAGGGCACCAATACCCAAATAAACATATACCCACATAACACACCACATAAACATATCAAGGAAACAAATAATCAAGTACACAAATACGTCTCAAGTTAGACAGATATTCATATACACAAATACACAACTGACGGCATGTAGTGACAATAAACGGGCGAATCAAAAGGAAAGAGATATATCGTCCCACACTCAGCTAAAATAACCCCGTCCGGTCTCTCAGGTCACTTTCTATTCGACTCGATGTCCATTAACCTCTTATACTTATTCTAGCCAGACAAAGCCTGTTCATGTTCCCAAAATGCAAGTCTCGAGTACTTAGCAGCGCCTCAACTCTTGAGTACTGCAGGCCGAGATCGAAATAAGATAATCACATCTCGAGCTGCAGTCCAAGAGTAAACTATCTACAATCGAAATTTCCTACGCTGACGTTTACCTATCTATGGGTTCTCAGATACCATGAGAAAGATTTAAGGCCTATAACATTCGCAATTCATAGCTTATGCTTGAACGAGCACTTAGTCCCTCATACGTATTCACCACTTAATCAATGGTCACTCCGCGCAGAGACCACGCGAAGCAGCTATAGGTTTTATCCCTCAATCGCTTAACTTTCAAGTCAAATCGAATCCCACAGTCCGATATCCTAAACTTTAGCCTAGGATATACTACAGAGATCTGAAACCTAAGCTCTGATACCACCTGTGACGGCCCCACCTCCCCCTAGGGCGTACCCCAGGGTTCGGTGGGTAGCCTGCCCAATTCTCACTGGGACTCAGTCGTTCACTACAGTTCTCACTTAAAGTCGGAATAAATCACAAGAATAAATAGGTCGACGATCCAAAACTTAAAGCGGAACTTATATACATTACTATCCCCTAAAGGGAGTACAAACATCGAATATACAAACGTTCTCAATCCTTTATACGTCCAGCCCGTGCCAAGCACTGGGCGAGAACCATTACAAAAGAAGCAAAAGAAATAAAACTGGCTAGTCTATATCGAGCTCACGTCCTTGCTCGCCTTCCCCTGTAAGGAAAACAAAACTAAAGGAATGAGCTAAAAGCTCATTGAGGTTCCGAACACATAATCAAACAATAAATCCAATACATTAACCATCAATAATCAATAATTCAAGAACCATTTACAATGGAAAGCTATAATAACACATATGTTAAAAGGATACGGGCTCACATGGAGCTATTCGTTCGTTCGTTCTCCTGACCTTTCCCCTCATCCCTCCAATCGTTTGAAAATGCATTTTTGTAAGTAAAATCCCCCATTTGTTCTTTCGTTCGTTCATTCACCCCTTCCTGGAAGTTGGCAAGGCTCCACCAACCTACAAGGTAATACTCGAATATACCAAATTCACCCAGGGTCACCATATCGCCCGACCGATATACAAACGTTCTCAATCGTTCATACGTCCAGCCCGTGCCAAGCACTAGGCGAGAACCATTACAAAAGAAGCAAAAGAAACAAAACTGGCTAGTCTATATCGAGCTCACGTCCTTGCTCGCCTTCCCCTGTAAGGAAAACAAAACTAAAGGGACGAGTTAAAAGCTCAGTGAGGTTCCGAACACATAATCAAACAATAAAGCCAATACATTAACCATCAATAATCAATAATTCAAGAACCATTTACAATGGAAAGTTATAATAACACATACGTTAAAAGGATACGGGCTCACATGGAGCTATTCGTTCGTTCGTTCTCCTGACCTTTCCCCTCATCCCTCCAATCGTTTGAAAATGCATTGTTGTAAGTAAAATCCCTCGTTTGTTCTTTCGTTCGCTCATTCACCCCCTTCCTGGAAGTTGGTCAGACTCCACCAACCTACAAAGTAATACTCGAGTATACCAAATTCACCCAGGGTCACCATATCGCCCGACCGAATTCGCTTCTGGATCGAGTCGATCGGTAACGAAGGGCAGGGCCCAATTCAGCCAAAAGGCTTACATCATGCGCAACTAATGTTTCAATCATTAAATCATTGAAAAGTTCACACGTAGTTAGGTCGAGTCCGATAAAGTACACACTCGCCCAGAAAACTCGTTTTAAAAATCATTGAAAGCACTTAACACGTTATCAAACAATAACACAAGTCATGAAGTCAAGAATAATATAGGAAACAAGAAACACTCACCTATGTACGCAAAACAACTTGCAAAATATCCTTCCGGATATTATCCTTAGTCACCGAGAAAACCTAAAATTAAACGAGAAAGAATATTACAGCTCATCTAGCACAAACAATTTGGTGAAATCAAAGAAACCCGACAGTTGATGAGTAGATCGTAATAAAAGACTTTAAAGTGAAACGAGAACATTTAGACCCGTAGACAAAATAATTAGGGTTTCATAGACCAAATGTAAAACCAACCTCAAAAGGATTATAAAATTTTTCAATGGAAACACTTAAACCAAAGACAAGTCGGAATCTAACTAGATAGGCTAAGAAATACTGTTTTTGAAATCGTTTATATGGTTCAAAATCATCTCATATTCAAGTAGATATTATAGACTAAAGGTCTTAATGAAATTCATGTAAAAAGGAGGACAAAGTACCCAAGAAAACCTTAAACCACTTCTCTTTATTTGGTAAGAGTAAGTAAACATTTGGAGTTTCCAATTAAAGAAGGACCATGTTTTAAGATGGAAAACGGTCATAATATTTGCCAAACGAAAATATACAAGTTCAAATAGAAATTTAGTTCTCGAGCGAAAATTTGGGCAGCACGCCCTTTGTATTTACCTATTTTCTAGCCATTTATGACTTCATTGTTTTCCTCAATCAATCTCAACATTACACACAACATAAACAGCCACTCAATAGGTTCAAGACAATACAAGGACAAAAATTTAAGCTAACAACAAGTGCGGAAACGAAGTTTACAAAAGACAGTTTTGATGGGTTTTTACGGAATGGGCACATCTGAGGCTATGCTTATCAGATTGAGGTGCAACTTATACCATTTCGAAGCTAAGATAGAGAGATACAACTTTCATGAAGACACTCAGTCCAGTTCTCACCCTAACTAGGTAAAATTTACCAAAACAACTCTAGATTTTTCAGTTCGAAGTTTATTGTGGCAGTTCTGATTCATTCAGTCATATCTCAGCATATACACCTCCAATTCAAGTGATTCCAAAGCCATATGAAAGCTAAGATACAAGGTTATACATCTTAAGAAGACATCGATAACCAAATCAGTAGTATTCCTGGTCAACACAACCAATTACAGAAGCTAATTAGCATGTTTGGATAGAAACAGGGCAGCAGGGTATTTCGGTCTTTTCACAGGCTACGTTGCTCCTATTGAGCTGAAATTTTGCAGGAAACTATAAAATATCATTCTCTACAACTTTCACATTTTAACCCATGACTAATTCGGCCTCTAACTAGGAGAAACAGTACCAGGTAAAATGGGTTTAATTGAAACCCTAATTTCCGAAATTTCCTTTCAAAGCGAAAATTTTCCGCAATTAGCTACAATTTACGCCCTAAGGCTTCATTCTAAACCATTCCCAACCATCATACATGGCCACACAATATTAATCATATTAAAACAGAAAAAACATGGATAAATAGGAAAATTCACCAATTCCAACCAAAAGTCACAAAATAACCACTAAAATCATCACTTCATCTCACATAAGTCACTAATTAGGCATTATTGAGAAGAAAGAGAGGTCCTTTAGCTACTCATCTTAACAACCCAAGAAAAGAAGCAACTTGGCACCTTAATCTTCCAAACCACTTCACAACCAAGCTTAACTTCACTAAATTAAGAGGTTTTATGGAGTAATTTGAAGATTAAACGGTTTAATTGAGAGATTGGGCAAGATTAGAGGTAAGATTATGGAGAATTTACTTTTCTTTTTCCTTGTGAGAAGGTCGGCCAAGAAGAGAAAGAAAATGGGGAATTCTTGGTCAATTTTGGTATTAATTTGGTAAAGTAATGAATAGTGGTCAAGAATGTAAGATTTAATCATATGGTGACACTTGTCACCCTATTTAATGCATGAATATCCCTTTGTTTCCTCAACTCTCATCCATATGGTATCCTTTAATTATCTCTTAGCACATAGTAAATTAATCCCTGAATACTAAACATAACCTATTCGGCCGAATTTCATCGAACTTACCGCACTAGTGGGTCCCACATTCGATATACACTCTTAAAACCTCATGAACTAATTTATACTAGAAAAATAATTTAAAAACTATATTCCCTTATAAAAATGTATAGGAAATCAATATATTGAAGGAAAATATAAAAATGGAAGTAAAGAAATAAAATAATACTAAGAAATTGTGAAAATTTTTGGGTTCTCACACTCTCTCCCCCTTAAGCAATTTCGTCCTCGAAATTTTACCTTCAGTTGCCTCAGACGAGTCCGGAACTTGTCGGTTGTCTAAAGCATAAACCTTTGCCGGTACACTAGTTCGTTTCCCTCTTTCATTCGCTTGTGATTTAGCTCCATCCAGTTGCAGAGTATTACTTTCACGTGACTGTCTCCTCGGACAGTTGCTAACTTGATGATCGCCACTTCCGCAGATTAAACATTTCCGCCCTTTTTTCCAACAATCGCTTTCGGCGTGATTTGTCTTTCCACAGTATCCACATACCATGTGAGAAGCCATATTTTGGCTTTCTTGAAAACTTTTCCCCGGTCTGATTTGGCTTCCTTTTGTAGATCCTTCACCTATCGCCCCTAATGTCCATGGGGGGTAGGAGAAATAGTTCACTTTCTGCACTTTGGAAGGGACTATCGCTTCACTTAATTCCTCCACTACACTACCCGATGCACTCCTTTTCCGGGTCTGGGAGGCTTTTATCTGTGTCTTTGCAATCTCGATTCTTTGAACTTTCTCAAGGGCCTCCGTAAATGTATTCACTTGTACCGCCGCTAATGCTTCTTGGATTTCCAAATTTAATCCCTGTATGAACCGTCTTACTCTTCGCCGCTCTGTGGCCACCAATTCAGAAGCAAACTTGGATAGTTTCGTAAATTTTGTTTCATATTCGGCCACACTTAGTGTTCCCTGGCGTAGCCCAATAAACTCCTCCTCTCTCCTCTCTTGGACTAAAGGAGGGAGGTATTTCTCGTTAAATTTCCTTATGAAATTCGCCCATGTCCATACGGTCTGTTCGCTTTCCCATTTTGCTTTAATAACGTTCCACCACGCTCGGGCCGGTCCTTCAAATTGGAACACCGCAAAGTTTACTTGTCTTTGTTCGGTGTAGTTCAAGACTGTGAAAATATTAACCATAGCCTCTAACCATTGTTCGGCTATATCCGGATCAGATCCTTCAAGGAATTTCGGAGGAGTAAACTTCTGAAACCTCTCAAGAGCCTTATCCTCTCCGATTTCAGGGTTCTGGGGTTGATTCACGGCCATTTGGCCTTGTTGATCCACCAGTCTTGCCAAGATATCCGTCATTTGTTGCATTACCGTCGCCATTTGGTCTCCAGTCACAACTCTCGGTCCCTGCTCTTGTTCAGCTCTTGTTTCCCTCTCTTCTCTTGACTCCTGGGCTCGTTTATTCCCACGGCCACGTCCACGTCCACGACTACGTCTCCCATCCAGATATACGTTTTCCCTCTCTCTTTTCTTTACTTTTTCCCTAAAAAGATAATTTAGTGAATAAACATAATAAGGTGACTAAAGTAACTAAAATTTAGGGCACCAAATATCCAAATAAACATATACCCACATAACACACCACATAAACATATCAAGGAAACAAATAATCAAGTACACAAATACGTCTCAAGTTAGACAGATATTCATATACACAAATACACAACTGACGGCATGTAGTGACAATATACGGGCGAATCAAAAGGAAAGAGATATATCGTCCCACACTCAGCTAGAATAACCCCGTCCGGTCTCTCAGGTCACTTTCTATTCGACTCGATGTCCATTAACTTTGTAGACACCAAATTTTGGTGTAATTTCATTTACTGTTTATTTTTAGTTTTTTATTTGTCGTGTTCGTTTTATTCGATTTTTAGTTTTTAGTTTCTAGTTTTATTTCTATTTTTAAGTGTTTAGCATAGAATTTCTTGAAAGTGAAAAAAAAAAGTGAAAAATGATGAAAAATGAAAAAAAGATTGAAAATGGCATTTTTTTTTGTTTCAGTTTGTTTATTTTGATGTAAATTTGTTGTTTTTCATTATTTAGTATTTTATTATTAATTTTGTTAAATTATTTTTCAACAAAAAAAAAAAAGGATATGCGGCATAAAGCTGCGTATTGTTGCAGCTTGCAAAAAGAAAGCTCGGGCAGCCCCTTAGCTGCAAATTTTGGAGAGTATTGTTGAGGGTTTAGGGTTGATGACGTCCCATATAAATAGCAAAAAGAAAGGCAGCCGCAAGAGGAGAGGAGTGAAGGTAACAGCGGGGGTTTAAGATAGAAAGTAACGCCTAGAACAGAGAGGGAGGGGAGAAAAGAGAGCGGGGGAGAGTGGGCGGCTGCAAAAAAAGAAAAATCAGAAGCCGCAAGAGAGAGAGAGGGAGAGATTAAGAGGGGACGGAAAAAATACAAAGGGAGAGACGGCCGAAAGTTTGAAGAGAGGAGATGGAAGCTTGACGGCTGAGAGAAAACACAGGGAGAGAAAACCTAGAAACCAGAAGGAGAGGGAGACTAGTAGAGAAAAAAACAGAGAGGAACGGCTAGGGGAGTTCTTTGGGTTGAACGGCTGTGAGAAGTTAGCGGCTAAGAGAGAAAGAGAGCAGGAGAGGGGTCGGCTGGAAACGAAGTGAGGGAGAGATTACAGAGAGTTGGGGAAGAGATAGAAAAGCTTACGGCAAAAAAAAAGACAAGGAGAGAGTTTTGAGAGAGGGTCGAAGGGGGATAGAAAAATAGCAAAGGAAAAAAAAGCAACCGAGAGAGGGAAGAAGGCGACGGCGAGAAGAGAAGGAGGTCTTTTGCTACTGGAGCTGAGAGGACCTTCATCACTGCCAGCTTTCCATCACCACCAGGAGCTCCTCACCGAAACAAAAGGGGGAGGGAAAGATCGAGTGAGAGGGAGACCGAGAAAAGCTAGGTAGCTACTTCATCCACATCTGCCTTGCATTCAAGTTGAAGCTGCAAATCCAAAGGTGCTGAACAGGTAGCCCTCGACCCTTCCTCTTGCCTATTTTTCATTGCATCTGAAACCTGGTTGCTGATGATGTTCCATGCGATCCTTTTTATTGTACAGCCCAAAAGCTGCTATCTTTAGTCGTTAGCTTGCATGTTTTTGTTGTTTACTGGTTCTGTCTCAGCTTCAATGCGTTTGGGGGTTCTTATTTGGGTCATGAGAAATCTGAAATTGGGGTAATGAGTTGGTATTCTGCTTGTTTATGTCTTGGCCGAAAAGGAACTGCAGAAAAGTTTCCAGCTTGGATTGATCTTCATCCAGATTTTTTTCCCGACAGAAACAAATCTAGTGGGGTTTGTTTTTGATCAATTTTTTGAGGCAGAAATCTAGTTTTTTAGCTAGTGTCATAAATGTTTGTCTAAGTTTATAGTTTCGGTGCATTTGAACAATCAAATCCAGAAAAATGGCGTATAATTTTGAGCAATTCTGGTTGACGTTTTTTTCCTTTCTGGCCGTGTACGTACGACAGTGTCTTGTTGCTGTTTTTTTTTATCATATTCTTAGCACCTTGCTTGCTGTGGTGGTTGGGCTTCATAATGTTTTCTCAAAGTTCTGAGTTAGGGTCGGTAAACATTCATTACTTCCTTGCGCTGTTGCTGAAGTTCGATTGGAGTTGGGTGAAATTGCTGCAGAATGCGTCTGTCTGCATGTGAATGTCGAGTTGCTGTAATTTTGTTTGTTTGAAACTAGAAAATGATGTTTAATCCAGATTTTTAGTCATAGCAAAGAAAAACCTGTGCATTCACAATAAGAATCCAGAAACCAGCAATAGAAGAGCAAAATTTGGAAACCTGCTGCATTTTTTTTTCTTTGCCGTGTTTCCTTCTCCTTAGTCACTAGTTGAGCTTTGCACTTCAGTCTCATGTTCAATCTTGTGTTGAGGGAGGAAATGGAAGGTTGGGTGTTGAGTTTGTATGTTTGGAAGGCTGAAATGTTTGAGCTATGGCCGCATGCTCTGCTGAAAAACAAATTGCAGGTTATCAAATCATTTTTGTCCAGATTTTGTTTTGTTTTTGCTGCATCAGTGCCTGTTATCTTTCTTGCTGGTTTGATCATTGAAGTTATAGGCCTTGTTGCTTAGTTTCACGCCATGATTTTGATCAAAGAATTGGCTTTCAAAGCAAGCTGCATTCGGTTATGTATTTTGATTGTTGAAAGCTTAAGGGAAATGTTGCAGACGTTTTTTTCCTCTTCGTGGATTGCATGAGCTGCATGAAATAGTTTTCAGAAAATTTCACTTTGGCCCCCCAAGTCTCTCCTTGTTCCACTAGGACCCAAGTAATTGAACGATTTCATCAATTTGGTCCTTCGTAGTTTTAATTTTTGCAATTTCATTGCTTGCTTTGCTCTAATTAACTACCATGCTTTGTCAATTGCATTTAATTCATGGTTTTAGGGGCTTTATGACCAAGTGAGCTTGTGTTTGCCTATTTTCTTTGTTTCTTCCGAATAAATTGGTACCTTGACCATTTCTTTTATTTTTGAGGATAAATAAGTGATTTCACTTCATTGGGACCCAATTGCAAGGGAGGTAACCTCATCTCCTTGATTTTCATTTCTCCTATGTGATCCAACGTGCTAAGTGAGAATTGCATGTCTACGTTGCTTTCCTTGCCTTTCTTTAATTCCTTTCATTTACTTCATTTACTTTTGCTTTTTATTTAAGTTATTCGTTATGGGGTATGTGTACACCTCTTGGCTTGTAATAGATAGGGCTCGGAGAGCATCTGGTCCATTTCCCCTTCCCCTTGGTTGCTTGCTTTTGTTGCTACATGTTTAATTGCTTTATTAGGCTCTTGCATCTAGTCGAGCATGCTAAGTGTTACGTGTTACGTGTTTACGAGTGTTTTGGCATGTCTACTTGCTTTCATAGCCATGAATGAATGGAATGGATGAATGTACGTCACCACACTAGTCCAACGCTAGTTGTGGCTTCTTTTATCGTTTCCACTAGTCTAATGCTAGTAGGAATTCATAGAAAGGGCTAGTCTAACGCTAGACCCAATAGGATTTTTCCTTTGTTTTTCATTAATGCATTATTTGCCTGTTCACTACATATCATGCATTTTTCCTTAGTTTTATCATCTGGCATGCTCCTCGATTCCCCTTTCCCCTCACTTTAGGTCTTGCATCTCATGCTAGTTAGGGTACATTTGCCTGAAGAGTCCCCTTCTGATAAGGGAAACGAGCGAGTGTGGCTACTCGATAGCCTTAGCACGCTAGTTTTGCTTTCTAATCAAAGGGGAAAATCGAAGTCGAAAAAGTTAGGAGTCGTTCCCATACCCGACCTGACGCATTCCTTTAGGTTCATTCATTCTCATTTATCACTTACTCATTTTTTTCAATTCACATTTCCTCATCACTTTTCCTTTCCTTATTGTTCATTTTGATTTCTACTTCACAAAATTGCACTTAATTACACCTACATGCACTTATCACTATATTTCATACACTTGCACACAAACACTTGGATTTTTCATACAATTTCACACATGCACCTTTTCATACACTTGCACACAAACACTTGGATTTTTCATACAATTTCACACGTGCACCTTTTTATACAATTGCACACTTGCACTTTAGCTATCATTTGCATTAATCGACCTCTATAAGGTTTTCCTTTATTGGCCGCCACAACTCATGTGGTTGGGACCAAAAATCTTACAAGAGACATTTTAGAATTTAGGTTTGCATTTTTTCTTTCTTTTTGCATTCATATAGACATATCCAACACGCGATACATACCTTGGGTAGAAAAATTAGGAAAGGTGGGGCTAAATCACGCAACTAGCCTTGGCTAGGTCGAAGGGGTGCCTTGGATTTTTATCCTTGCCTTCCCCTTCGTCAAATGTGACCCCCGAACCTTTTTCTTTGATTTGCGTAGACTAGGAGTCGTTTTAAAAAGGGTTTTCTACATTTTCCTTTGAAAAATTCATTTTTTTTAGGTGACTTGGTACACCTTAACTCTATACCAAGTGGCGACTCCGATTTTGTTTTTAAAAACCCTTTTTGAACTTCGTTTGGCCAAATCGTCGCATTATTAAGTCCCATGGCCTTTTATTTCATTTACACACATTCACATATTCTACACACTCACACCACACGATCACAACATCACATTCAAAAGTGGGGCGCGAC
>NW_020862520.1:0-16463 GCF_003713205.1 Coffea eugenioides | reverse complement strand
TCATGCCAGTTGTCACTATTTCAGAGCAATTAAACAATTACGGATTTAATGCTCTAATTGACAATAAGTTATTAAATCAATTCATTATCCGGATCCAAGATAATCAATTAAGTAAACAACCATAAGCACTGCAATTAGAGAATATGCAAATACCAATAAATAAGAGGAATAGATAAAATTAATTCGATCTCACAGTATTTAGACGAATCAAAACCTCCGCTGTTCCTTGACTAGAAAAGGGGATTTAGTTCATCCCTGATGAGAAAAAGCCACACAAAGTTGTGGAAACAGTTGCGGCCATTTTTTTCAATTCGTTGGCAATAGAGAACAGTCAATAAGACGAAAAAATCTAAAGCTAAAAGCAATGAAAAGTGGTCTGCCAAATCTGCCTATCTAATTCCTAGCTACCCAATTGTCTACCCTTTACGGCTATCCAACAAAACAAAGGAAAAGCAAAGTCCTAGTCCTTGTTGACTTTCGTTTCCTCTTTCGCCGCGGCCAACAAATTAGGAGATCTCCTAATTGGCACATCTTCTATTTGTGTTGAGCTTTCCTTGTCAGTTCAAATCAATCGAGCAACTAATGGAATGTTTGTGGCCCACGTTGAACTTCCACTTGGCAGTTAGTGTCACGCATCTTTCCTGCATTTTCTGGGCACGTTGAGGTCTGACTTGACGCGACTACGCCAAACAACAATTGGAGTGGGAAATTTGCACAGTTACACCACATTTTGTTTCAACTCCCTGTAATAAGCACAAATACCAAAAGTGAGTAGAATCTGACAATTACTCCATAGTTGATAAGGTAATGGGGGATATTAAGCATGAAATGTAGTGATTTGTCACACAAATATGATCTAGCGTGTGGACGGTCCCTAAGGGTCAAACATTGGACTAACCCATGTATTCTCACTAGCGTTGGATTAGCGAGAAATCGAGAAAATAGACCACAACTAGCGTTGGACTAGTGTGGTAACGCCATACATTTATTATAAGTAAATCGATCATATAAAGTACAATTAAAGCAAGTAAACACATAATGCACACAGAGCACATAACACATAGGTATAATATGTAGATGCAAAAATCCTAAGAAAGCGAGTAAACACACAGCACACAAGCATGCAAACGCACAAACAAATAAAAGCAAATAGAGACCTAACTATTATATTCAGGGCCCTAACTACAATCTAAGAGGGGGAAAGAAGAAAATAATAACTTAACTATTACATTTATCTAACTAATTACACTTTTGGTAAGAATTAAACCTATCTATTACATAGTCTATCTAAATACATGTCTTGAACCCCTAGCTATTACACTTTGACATTTAAATGCCTCTCAAATAATTATCAAAATTAAATTAAATATATGAAACTTAAAACTAATAACTAAAAGAAAAATCACTCAAAAAATGCAATTACACACATAAAAACACATAAGGGCATAATGGGATTTAAAAATAACAAAGAAGATACCTCCCTTAAATAGTACTAATTGGGGGGGTGGATTTGCTCACTTACTCCAGAAAAAAAAAAATGATCAAGAACTAATTTTAATTATAAATAAATCATAGGAAATGGAAAATAAATAACCTCAAATCTATCATTTTAGGCATTCAGAATGGACATATAATGAAATATTCAAAAATTAAGCAACTTCGATTGAGAAATCAACAAACAGGAGCTTAAATTTTGCAAATAAATTGAGAAATTTTTGGGGTTCAAATGTATTATTATTACAAAAATTTTAAGGGTAAAATTAAAGGAAAAATAAATTAAGGGCTCAAAATAAAAGCCTACCTAAAACCAATGCTAAAATTCAAGAAGAAAAACCGACACACATTTGCTAACCCAAACAAAATAATTACCCAAAACTTTAACTCTTTGCTAAAACCCAAATCAAAAATTATACAATTATCAAATCATTAAACCTTAAATTTCATCTAAAACTCATAAATAATTTGTCAAAAAATCAATAATTCAAGCAGCCAACGAAGTTATTATTTTAAGGGAAAGAATTGATTGATTTTTTCAATTTTTTGGGCCATATAGAATTATTTAAAAACTAGGGGTTAAGTGCAATTTTTTGAAATTTTTTCATGCACCTTCCCGAAGAAGGCTTTCCTTCTTCCGAAGCTTTTCCTGCAAACTTCCTATTTTGTTTTGCCCCAAGAGAAACCAAACAGCACATTGCGCGTTCCAAAGACATCACCAAATCAGTGCTTGAGCTTGCATAAAAGGGAAAAAAAACCTTTTTCGGAAAACGCAAAGGTTTGGTCCACATTGCAACAATCAAACGCACCATTCAAGGCCCATCGCAAGACTATGCAACTCAGATTGAAAAATGACAGAAAAAAGAAAAATCTTAACTCATGAATCGCAACATCATCTTCATAATTCCTACATCACTTCCATTCAAACAAACCCATCAAGTAACTTTATAAACTTCGTCATACAACTGAAAAGACTGATTTCCAACAATCAAGACTATGTAATGGACATCAACAAAGAGGTATCAACGGTCGTCAGGTACCGTTACAAGGCAAAACTTAGAACTCTTACCAAATGAGTTTGAATCTTCATAAAATTTTGTTAAATCCACAAAAGGAGAAGTTTTGGTTACCTGAAATGTTTGTGCAATGTTTTAGTTAACTGAAATGTTTGTGTAATCAAATGAACGTGAAATATCGCAAGGAATTTGACAGGTTGTCGATGCATATACAATAATAAAAATAAATCTAGTTGCCAATTAAAATAATCAAAATCCGATTCTAAGTATTGGACCAGGGACTCTAGGTGTGCAATGGGTTATTTGATTCACCCTATTTCCGAAAAGTTTGCTTAATCCGATATACTAGAAAAAGATTGCTTATTCACAAGGAATTATTGATTTGTATAAAGGGCAAGTAAGGCCGTCTCCTCAGAGACTGGGGATATTTGTCTCTTTTGAAATCCACAGTAACACGGGGGGTGTTTTTGTAAAAAAGATGACAATTTAAGCAGTTCGAATAAAATCAAATAGCTAACTAAAAATTAAATGATAATTTACTGAAATCAGATTAATGATAACTAAAGATCTAGCCAAGAAATAACTTCAGCAATGGTTCACCTAATTGATCATCGATGCAAAGGCAACCAATTATTTACTAATAAATAGAATATAACTGCCAAACAAGCGATAACAGTCAACTCCTCCTTACTGTGTCGGTGATTAAGGTACGCCATTTAATCACTGCTCTAATTGAGAAACAATCCTAGGTACGCCCATAAGATTTAATTCCCCAATTGCCTTACATATTAGAGGAGCCCTATTCTAGCCAAATAACGCATTACCAGAGTTATTTTAGATTAGCCAGCGTATTCCCCTGACACAAACCCAATCATGCCAGTTGTCACTATTTCAGAGCAATTAAACAATTACGGATTTAATGCTCTAATTGACAATAAGTTATTAAATCAATTCATTATCCGGATCCAAGATAATCAATTAAGTAAACAACCATAAGCACTGCAATTAGAGAATATGCAAATACCAATAAATAAGAGGAATAGATAAAATTAATTCGATCTCACAGTATTTAGACGAATCAAAACCTCCGCTGTTCCTTGACTAGAAAAGGGGATTTAGTTCATCCCTGATGAGAAAAAGCCACACAAAGTTGTGGAAACAGTTGCGGCCATTGTTTTCAATTCGTTGGCAATAGAGAACAGTCAATAAGACGAAAAAATCTAAAGCTAAAAGCAATGAAAAGTGGTCTGCCAAATCTGCCTATCTAATTCCTAGCTACCCAATTGTCTACCCTTTACGGCTATCCAACAAAACAAAGGAAAAGCAAAGTCCTAGTCCTTGTTGACTTTCGTTTCCTCTTTCGCCGCGGCCAACAAATTAGGAGATCTCCTAATTGGCACATCTTCTATTTGTGTTGAGCTTTCCTTGTCAGTTCAAATCAATCGAGCAACTAATGGAATGTTTGTGGCCCACGTTGAACTTCCACTTGGCAGTTAGTGTCACGCATCTTTCCTGCATTTTCTGGGCACGTTGAGGTCTGACTTGACGCGACTACGCCAAACAACAATTGGAGTGGGAAATTTGCACAGTTACACCACATTTTGTTTCAACTCCCTGTAATAAGCACAAATACCAAAAGTGAGTAGAATCTGACAATTACTCCATAGTTGATAAGGTAATGGGGGATATTAAGCATGAAATGTAGTGATTTGTCACACAAATATGATCTAGCGTGTGGACGGTCCCTAAGGGTCAAACATTGGACTAACCCATGTATTCTCACTAGCGTTGGATTAGCGAGAAATCGAGAAAATAGACCACAACTAGCGTTGGACTAGTGTGGTAACGCCATACATTTATTATAAGTAAATCGATCATATAAAGTACAATTAAAGCAAGTAAACACATAATGCACACAGAGCACATAACACATAGGTATAATATGTAGATGCAAAAATCCTAAGAAAGCGAGTAAACACACAGCACACAAGCATGCAAACGCACAAACAAATAAAAGCAAATAGAGACCTAACTATTATATTCAGGGCCCTAACTACAATCTAAGAGGGGGAAAGAATAAAATAATAACTTAACTATTACATTTATCTAACTAATTACACTTTTGGTAAGAATTAAACCTATCTATTACATAGTCTATCTAAATACATGTCTTGAACCCCTAGCTATTACACTTTGACATTTAAATGCCTCTCAAATAATTATCAAAATTAAATTAAATATATGAAACTTAAAACTAATAACTAAAAGAAAAATCACTCAAAAAATGCAATTACACACATAAAAACACATAAGGGCACATAATGGGATTTAAAATAACAAAAGAAGATACCTCCCTTAAAATAGTAGCCAATTGGGGGGTGGATTTGCTCCACTTAACTCCAGAATAAACAAAAAATGATCAAGACACTAATTTAATTAATAAATAAATCATAAGGAAATGGAAATAAATATCAAATCTATCAATTTAGGCATTCAAATGGAATATAATGAATAATTCAAAAATAAAAGCAACTTCTATTTGAGAAATCAAACAAACAAGGACTTAATTGCAAATAATTGAGAAAATTTTTGGGGTCAAATTATTATTATTACAAAATTTTAGGGGTCAAAATTAAAGAAAAATAAAATTAAGGGCTCAAAATAAAGCCTACCAAACCCAATGCTAAAATTCACAGAAAAAAAAAAACGACACCCATTTGCTAAACCCAAACAAAAATATTACCCAAATCTTTAACTCTTTTGCTAAAACCCAAATCGAAATTATAAATCTATCAAAATCATTAAACCTTAAATTTCATCCTAAAACTCATAAATAATCTGTCCAAAAAATCATATTCAAGCATGCCAAAGAAAGTTAAAATTTTAAGGGACAAGAATTGATTGATTTTTCAATTTTTTGGGCCATATCAGAATTATTTAAAAAGCTAGGGGTTAAAGTGCAATTTTTGAAATTTTTTCATGCAACCTTCGAAGAAGCTTTCTTCTTCCGAAGCTTTCCTGCAACTTCCTATATTGCTGTTGCAAGAGAAACCACAACAGCAACATTGCGGTCCAAAGACAATCATCAAATCAGTGCTTGAGCTTGCATAAAAGGGAAAAAAAACCTTTTTCGGAAAATGCAAAGGTTTGGTCCACATTGCAACAATCAAACGCACCATTCAAGGCCCATCGCAAGACTATGCAACTCAGATTGAAAAATGACAGAAAAAAGAAAAATCTTAACTCATGAATCGCAACATCATCTTCATAATTCCTACATCACTTCCATTCAAACAAACCCATCAAGTAACTTTATAAACTTCGTCATACAACTGAAAAGATTGATTTCCAACAATCAAGACTATGTAATGGACATCAACAAAGAGGTATCAACGGTCGTCAGGTACCGTTACAAGGCAAAACTTAGAACTCTTACCCAATGAGTTTGAATCTTCATAAAATTTTGTTAAATCCACAAAAGGAGAAGTTTTGGTTACCTGAAATGTTTGTGCAATGTTTTAGTTAACTGAAATGTTTGTGTAATCAAATGAACGTGAAATATCGCAAGGAATTTGACAGGTTGTCGATGCATATACAATAATAAAAATAAATCTAGTTGCCAATTAAAATAATCAAAATCCGATTCTAAGTATTGGACCAGGGACTCTAGGTGTGCAATGGGTTATTTGATTCACCCTATTTCCGAAAAGTTTGCTTAATCCGATATACTAGAAAAGGATTGCTTATTCACAAGGAATTATTGATTTGTATAAAGGGCAAGTAAGGCCGTCTCCTCAGAGACTGGGGATATTTGTCTCTTTTGAAATCCACAGTAACACGGGGGGTGTTTTTGTAAAAAGATGACAATTTAAGCAGTTCGAATAAAATCAAATAGCTAACTAAAAATTAAATGATAATTTACTAAAATCAGATTAATGATAACTAAAGATCTAGCCAAGAAATAACTTCGGCAGTGGTTCACCTAATTGATCATCGATGCAAAGGCAACCAATTATTTACTAATAAATAGATTATAACTGCCAAACAAGCGATAACAGTCAACTCCTCCTTACTGTGTCGGTGATTAAGGTACGCCAATTAATCACTGCTCTAATTGAGAAACAATCCTAGGTACGCCCATAAGATTTAATTCCCCAATTGCCTTACATATTAGAGGAGCCCTATTCTAGCCAAATAACGCATTACCAGAGTTATTTTAGATTAGCCAGCGTATTCCCCTGACACAAACCCAATCATGCCAGTTGTCACTATTTCAGAGCAATTAAACAATTACGGATATAATGCTCTAATTGACAATAAGTTATTAAATCAATTCATTATCCGGATCCAAGATAATCAATTAAGTAAACAACCATAAGCACTGCAATTAGAGAATATGCAAATACCAATAAATAAGAGGAATAGATAAAATTAATTCGATCTCACAGTATTTAGACGAATCAAAACCTCCGTTGTTCCTTGACTAGAAAAGGGGATTTAGTTCATCCCTGATGAGAAAAAGCCACACAAAGTTGTGGAAACAGTTGCGGCCATTGTTTTCAATTCGTTGGCAATAGAGAACAGTCAATAAGACGAAAAAATCTAAAGCTAAAAGCAATGAAAAGTGGTCTGCCAAATCTGCCTATCTAATTCCTAGCTACCCAATTGTCTACCCTTTACGGCTATCCAACAAAACAAAGGAAAAGCAAAGTCCTAGTCCTTGTTGACTTTCGTTTCCTCTTTTGCCGCGGCCAACAAATTAGGAGATCTCCTAATTGGCACATCTTCTATTTGTGTTGAGCTTTCCTTGTCAGTTCAAATCAATCGAGCAACTAATGGAATGTTTGTGGCCCACGTTGAACTTCCACTTGGCAGTTAGTGTCACGCATCTTTCCTGCATTTTCTGGGCACGTTGAGGTCTGACTTGACGCGACTACGCCAAACAACAATTGGAGTGGGAAATTTGCACAGTTACACCACATTTTGTTTCAACTCCCTGTAATAAGCACAAATACCAAAAGTGAGTAGAATCTGACAATTACTCCATAGTTGATAAGGTAATGGGGGATATTAAGCATAAAATGTAGTGATTTGTCACACAAATATGATCTAGCGTGTGGACGGTCCCTAAGGGTCAAACATTGGACTAACCCATGTATTCTCACTAGCGTTGGATTAGCGAGAAATCGAGAAAATAGATCACAACTAGCGTTGGACTAGTGTGGTAACGTCATACATTTATTATAAGTAAATAGATCACATAAAGTACAACTAAAGCAAGTAAACACATAATGCACACATAGGTATAATATGTAGATGCAAAAATCCTAAGAAAGCGAGTAAACACACAGCACACAAGCATGCAAACGCACAAACAAAGAAAAGCAAATAGAGACCTAACTATTATATTCAGGGCCCTAACTACAATCTAAGAGGGGGAAAGAATAAAATAATAACTTAACTATTACATTTATCTAACTAATTACACTTTTGGTAAGAATTAAACCTATCTATTACATAGTCTATCTAAATACATGTCTTGAACCCCTAGCTATTACACTTTGACATTTAAATGCCTCTCAAATAATTATCAAAATTAAATTAAATATATGAAACTTAAAACAAATAAAACTAATAACTAAAAGAAAAATCACTCAAAAAATGCAATTACACACATAAAAACACATAAGGGCACATAATGGGATTTAAAATAACAAAAGAAGATACCTCCCTTAAAATAGTAGCTAATTGGGGGGTGGATTTGCTCTACTTAACTCCAGAATAAACAAAAAATGATCAAGACACTAATTTAATTAATAAATAAATCATAAGGAAATGGAAATAAATATCAAATCTATCAATTTAGGCATTCAAATGGAATATAATGAATAATTCAAAAATAAAAGCAACTTCTATTTGAGAAATCAAACAAACAAGGACTTAATTGCAAATAATTGAGAAAATTTTTGGGGTCAAATTATTATTATTACAAAATTTTAGGGGTCAAAATTAAAGAAAAATAAAATTAAGGGCTCAAAATAAAGCCTACCAAACCCAATGCTAAAATTCACAGAAAAAAAAACCGACACCCATTTGCTAAACCCAAACAAAAATATTACCCAAATCTTTAACTCTTTTGCTAAAACCCAAATCAAAATTATAAATCTATCAAAATCATTAAACCTTAAATTTCATCCTAAAACTCATAAATAATCTGTCCAAAAAATCATATTAAAGCATGCCAAAGAAAGTTAAAATTTTAAGGGACAAGAATTGATTGATTTTTCAATTTTTTGGGCCATATCAGAATTATTTAAAAAGCTAGGGGTTAAAGTGCAATTTTTGAAATTTTTTCATGCAAGCTTCGAAGAAGCTTTCTTCTTCTGAAGCTTTCCTGCAACTTCCTATATTGCTGTTGCAAGAGAAACCACAACAGCAACATTGCGGTCCAAAGACAATCATCAAATCAGTGCTTGAGCTTGCATAAAAGGGAAAAAAAACCTTTTTCGGAAAACGCAAAGGTTTGGTCCACATTGCAACAATCAAACGCACCATTCAAGGCCCATCGCAAGACTATGCAACTCAGATTGAAAAATGACAGAAAAAAGAAAAATCTTAACTCATGAATCGCAACATCATCTTCATAATTCCTACATCACTTCCATTCAAACAAACCCATCAAGTAACTTTATAAACTTCGTCATACAACTGAAAAGACTGATTTCCAACAATCAAGACTATGTAATGGACATCACAAAGAGGTATCAACGGTCGTCAGGTACCGTTACAAGGCAAAACTTAGAACTCTTACCCAATGAGTTTGAATCTTCATAAAATTTTGTTAAATCACAAAAGGAGAAGTTTTGGTTACCTGAAATGTTTGTGCAATGTTTTAGTTAACTGAAATGTTTGTGTAATCAAATGAACGTGAAATATCGCAAGGAATTTGACAGGTTGTCGATGCCTATACAATAATAAAAATAAATCTAGTTGCCAATTAAAATAATCAAAATCCGATTCTAAGTATTGGACCAGGGACTCTAGGTGTGCAATGGGTTATTTGATTCACCCTATTTCCGAAAAGTTTGCTTAATCCGATATACTAGAAAAGGATTGCTTATTCACAAGGAATTATTGATTTGTATAAAGGGCAAGTAAGGCCGTCTCCTCAGAGACTGGGGATATTTGTCTCTTTTGAAATCCACAGTAACACGGGGGGTGTTTTTGTAAAAAAGATGACAATTTAAGCAGTTCGAATAAAATCAAATAGCTAACTAAAAATTAAATGATAATTTACTGAAATCAGATTAATGATAACTAAAGATCTAGCCAAGAAATAACTTCAGCAATGGTTCACCTAATTGATCATCGATGCAAAGGCAACCAATTATTTACTAATAAATAGATTATAACTGCCAAACAAGCGATAACAGTCAACTCCTCCTTACTGTGTCGGTGATTAAGGTACGCCATTTAATCACTGCTCTAATTGAGAAACAATCCTAGGTACGCCCATAAGATTTAATTCCCCAATTGCCTTACATATTAGAGGAGCCCTATTCTAGCCAAATAACGCATTACCAGAGTTATTTTAGATTAGCCAGCGTATTCCCCTGACACAAACCCAATCATGCCAGTTGTCACTATTTCAGAGCAATTAAACAATTACGGATTTAATGCTCTAATTGACAATAAGTTATTAAATCAATTCATTATCCGGATCCAAGATAATCAATTAAGTAAACAACCATAAGCACTGCAATTAGAGAATATGCAAATACCAATAAATAAGAGGAATAGATAAAATTAATTCGATCTCACAGTATTTAGACGAATCAAAACCTCCGTTGTTCCTTGACTAGAAAAGGGGATTTAGTTCATCCCTGATGAGAAAAAGCCACACAAAGTTGTGGAAACAGTTGCGGCCATTGTTTTCAATTCGTTGGCAATAGAGAACAGTCAATAAGACGAAAAAATCTAAAGCTAAAAGCAATGAAAAGTGGTCTGCCAAATCTGCCTATCTAATTCCTAGCTACCCAATTGTCTACCCTTTACGGCTATCCAACAAAACAAAGGAAAAGCAAAGTCCTAGTCCTTGTTGACTTTCGTTTCCTCTTTCGCCGCGGCCAACAAATTAGGAGATCTCCTAATTGGCACATCTTCTATTTGTGTTGAGCTTTCCTTGTCAGTTCAAATCAATCGAGCAACTAATGGAATGTTTGTGGCCCACGTTGAACTTCCACTTGGCAGTTAGTGTCACGCATCTTTCCTGCATTTTCTGGGCACGTTGAGGTCTGACTTGACGCGACTACGCCAAACAACAATTGGAGTGGGAAATTTGCACAGTTACACCACATTTTGTTTCAACTCCCTGTAATAAGCACAAATACCAAAAGTGAGTAGAATCTGACAATTACTCCATAGTTGATAAGGTAATGGGGGATATTAAGCATGAAATGTAGTGATTTGTCACACAAATATGATCTAGCGTGTGGACGGTCCCTAAGGGTCAAACATTGGACTAACCCATGTATTCTCACTAGCGTTGGATTAGCGAGAAATCGAGAAAATAGACCACAACTAGCGTTGGACTAGTGTGGTAACGTCATACATTTATTATAAGTAAATAGATCATATAAAGTACAATTAAAGCAAGTAAACACATAATGCACACAGAGCACATAACACATAGGTATAATATGTAGATGCAAAAATCCTAAGAAAGCGAGTAAACACACAGCACACAAGCATGCAAACGCACAAACAAATAAAAGCAAATAGAGACCTAACTATTATATTCAGGGCCCTAACTACAATCTAAGAGGGGGAAAGAATAAAATAATAACTTAACTATTACATTTATCTAACTAATTACACTTTTGGTAAGAATTAAACCTATCTATTACATAGTCTATCTAAATACATGTCTTGAACCCCTAGCTATTACACTTTGACATTTAAATGCCTCTCAAATAATTATCAAAATTAAATTAAATATATGAAACTTAAAACTAATAACTAAAAGAAAAATCACTCAAAAAATGCAATTACACACATAAAAACACATAAGGGCACATAATGGGATTTAAAATAACAAAAGAAGATACCTCCCTTAAAATAGTAGCTAATTGGGGGGTGGATTTGCTCTACTTAACTCCAGAATAAACAAAAAATGATCAAGACACTAATTTAATTAATAAATAAATCATAAGGAAATGGAAATAAATATCAAATCTATCAATTTAGGCATTCAAATGGAATATAATGAATAATTCAAAAATAAAAGCAACTTCTATTTGAGAAATCAAACAAACAAGGACTTAATTGCAAATAATTGAGAAAATTTTTGGGGTCAAATTATTATTATTACAAAATTTTAGGGGTCAAAATTAAAGAAAAATAAAATTAAGGGCTCAAAATAAAGCCTACCAAACCCAATGCTAAAATTCACAGAAAAAAAAAACCGACACCCATTTGCTAAACCCAAACAAAAATATTACCCAAATCTTTAACTCTTTTGCTAAAACCCAAATCAAAATTATAAATCTATCAAAATCATTAAACCTTAAATTTCATCCTAAAACTCATAAATAATCTGTCCAAAAAATCATATTAAAGCATGCCAAAGAAAGTTAAAATTTTAAGGGACAAGAATTGATTGATTTTTCAATTTTTTGGGCCATATCAGAATTATTTAAAAAGCTAGGGGTTAAAGTGCAATTTTTGAAATTTTTTCATGCAAGCTTCGAAGAAGCTTTCTTCTTCTGAAGCTTTCCTGCAACTTCCTATATTGCTGTTGCAAGAGAAACCACAACAGCAACATTGCGGTCCAAAGACAATCATCAAATCAGTGCTTGAGCTTGCATAAAAGGGGAAAAAAACCTTTTTCAGAAAACGCAAAGGTTTGGTCCACATTGCAACAATCAAACGCACCATTCAAGGCCCATCGCAAGACTATGCAACTCAGATTGAAAAATGACAGAAAAAAGAAAAATCTTAACTCATGAATCGCAACATCATCTTCATAATTCCTACATCACTTCCATTCAAACAAACCCATCAAGTAACTTTATAAACTTCGTCATACAACTGAAAAGACTGATTTCCAACAATCAAGACTATGTAATGGACATCAACAAAGAGGTATCAACGGTCGTCAGGTACCGTTACAAGGCAAAACTTAGAACTCTTACCCAATGAGTTTGAATCTTCATAAAATTTTGTTAAATCCACAAAAGGAGAAGTTTTGGTTACCTGAAATGTTTGTGCAATGTTTTAGTTAACTGAAATGTTTGTGTAATCAAATGAACGTGAAATATCGCAAGGAATTTGACAGGTTGTCGATGCTATACAATAATAAAAATAAATCTAGTTGCCAATTAAAATAATCAAAATCCGATTCTAAGTATTGGAGCAGGGACTCTAGGTGTGCAATGGGTTATTTGATTCACCCTATTTCCGAAAAGTTTGCTTAATCCGATATACTAGAAAAGGATTGCTTATTCACAAGGAATTATTGATTTGTATAAAGGGCAAGTAAGGCCGTCTCCTCAGAGACTGGGGATATTTGTCTCTTTTGAAATCCACAGTAACACGGGGGTGTTTTTGTAAAAAAGATGACAATTTAAGCAGTTCGAATAAAATCAAATAGCTAACTAAAAATTAAATGATAATTTACTAAAATCAGATTAATGATAACTAAAGATCTAGCCAAGAAATAACTTCAGCAATGGTTCACCTAATTGATCATCGATGCAAAGGCAACCAATTATTTACTAATAAATAGATTATAACTGCCAAACAAGCGATAACAGTCAACTCCTCTTTACTGTGTCGGTGATTAAGGTACGCCAATTAATCACTGCTCTAATTGAGAAACAATCCTAGGTACGCCCATAAGATTTTTTCCCCAATTTTTTTTAATATAGGGAACCTACACAGCCAAATAACGCTTACCATTTTTTTTAATTACCATATGTTCTGATTTGAGATGTTCGCCAGAAGGGCTAAGACAACCGTACATAAGGCATTCGCATCTTATCTAGGCGGGCTAGCCCCTGTATGTAGTCCGGGAGGGTGGAGGCCCCAAAGCTGTGATCGACACCCGTGGAACTTGCTAGATTTGCCAGGGCGTCAGCCACCCCGTTTGCCTCCCGATAGACATGAGAGAAGGTAACCTGGCGGCCCAGCGCTAAGGCTTGGATGCGTGAGATAGTCTTCCATAGCTTCCAAGGTACTCGTCCATTGTCATTCACCATAGCCATCAGAACCTGAGAGTCCATTTCAACTTGCAGAGAGTGGTAACCTGTGGAGAGCAACATAGCCTCCAGTAATGCCGAGGCCTCCGCTTCCATGTTTGTCCTTGAGCCCAAAAAATAGGAGAAACCACGGAGGACATTACCCCCCGAGTCACGAAACACACCTCCCGCACCAGATGAGCCTGGATTCCCTAGAGATGAGCCATCAACATTCAATTTTACAAACCCCTCAGGTGGTGATTCCCAAAGGACCCAGCGTGGGGCCATCCGCTTCGGTGACGTCAGTCGGAGAAACAAGCCCGAGCGGACTAGCTCCCCGTCATCCTGCGTCACTCGAGCGAAAGGCCGGACCTGGGACAAGTGATGCAGCAGCGTTTGAATATTCCAGCAAACCTGAGTTGGGGTTAAAACAACGCCCTCAAACACCGCCATGTTCCTAGCTTTCCAAAGGCCCCAACAGATTAGCGACGGCAATACCTTGCACAGCTTACCCCGTGCAGAGCCTGGAGGATGACATAGCCACCATTGCTGTAAACGGGAGATAGTGTCGGCCGTAGGCGACTGAGGAACCCACATGGCCCTGGCGAAAAAACTCCAAACCTGAGATGCTAGAACGCATTCAGAGAAGACGTGATCTTGAGACTCTCCATTCAAGCAAAACGAGCACTTTGAGGGGAGTTGGAGGCCAAACCGCTGAAGGGCATCAGGGAAAGGGAGATACCGATTGAGCAGCTTCCACATAAAGACAGCAATCTTGCAAGGAGCACTGGCACTCCATACACACTTCCTAGATCCAAGGCAAGCTCTTTTGGGCCGCAAAGCGTCCCAAGCTAAAGAAATGGTGAAATCGCCAGAAGATGTGAGGGTCCAAGCTGGTCTAGCTCTGTCGTCTAACTCAATTAAGCGGGTGGACTGCGTCACCATATCAGAAACGGACAGCATTCGTCGCCAGACTCTGGATGCTCCACAGACTACCCCATTGTCCTCACTATAACGGGATCGCATGAATAGTGCCCACAAGGAGGAAGAATGGCGGAACTGCCACCACAGTTTGCAGCTGAAAGCCCCTTGTATGCTTTTAAAAGAACGTATGCCAAGGCCATCCTCCTCCACTGGATAACATAGGTTTTTCCAGGAACACCAATGATGTTTAGGGCCCAGCTCCGTCTGCCCCCAGAAAAAATTGGCCATAAGGCGTTCCAGCTCCTTTAGCACCCCGGATGGCGGGTCCATGACGGCTAACACGTGCGTAGGTATGGCAGAGAGCACATGCTTAATAAGTATGAGTCGCCCCCCCTGGGAGAGGATCTTTTTCTGCCAGCCCGCAAGTTTAGCAATGAATTTATCGATTAGGAATTGGAAGTATTCTTTTTTCCTACGTCCTGCATATAGGTTGCATCCCAAATAAGGAAGCGGCAGAGTTCCATGCCTGAAACCAGTCATCTGTTGAATTCGACGAATCTGGCTAGTTCCACACCGCCTCGATGCTATGAATAAACTCTTGTGATTGTTAATCCGCTGGCCTGTTGCAGTTTGGTATAAATTTAAGAACCGAACCAAATTCCCGACCGACCTTCTATCTCCGCGCGAAAAAATGATGATGTCGTCAGCAAAGGACAAGTGAGTGACCCGAACGCAACCACGTGACGTTGCATAGGGAACCACTCTGCCCCCCTCGACCTGTGCATTCAGTCCCCTACTTAGAGCCTCAGATGCCAGAATGAAGAGGAGGGGGGACAGAGGATCGCCTTGCTTAATCCCACGGGAGGCCTGGAAAAAACCTTTGGACCTGCCATTGACCAACACAGAGAACCAGCTGTGGGAGAGGTTATTTAAAATAGGCAAAATGAATCGGTAGTCAAAACCAAACTTGCAAAGTAGCTGCCGTAGGAACCACCATGACACCCTATCAAAAGCCTTCATCATGTCCAGCTTGAAGATGCAGTTATTTCCCCGTGCCCTCTTGTCAATGGAGGCAATCATTTCTTGCGCCAAGAGCACGTTTTCAGCAATATCACGACCAGGGCAGAAAGCGGATTGCTCCGCAGAAACAATGCCCGAGAGGATTGGCTGCAAACGATTAGCAAGGACCTTTGTAAAAATCTTGTTTACAAAGGTGCACAGGCTAATGGGCCTAAAATCGGCAAACGTAGATGGGTTTGGCTTCTTCGGGATTAGGACAATCAAAGTGCTAGCAATTCCTTTTGGGATCGGAGTCCCAGCTAAAAAATCCTTAGTCGCTGCTAAGATGTCAAGAGCTACGATATTCCAGCAGTGACGGAAAAAAATGCCAGTGAATCCATCCACACCCGGGGCACTATCCTTATCGAGGTCGAAAACCACCCTCTTGACCTCCTCCATGGTTACCTCCCCCAATAAGACATCGTTTTGATGCTCAGTCACGAGCCGCGGAACGTGTACCAGCAGATCATCCACGTCGCTAACCTCCTCAGCTGTAAGAAGACTCTGGAAAAAACCAACCGCTTCCTGGCCAATGCTGTCTTCATCCTCAAGCCAACTCCCCCCCGCATCCTTAATGCGATGTATAGCCAGCTTCGAGCGCTTCTCCCTCACTGAAGCATGGAAGTAGCGTGTATTGCAATCCCCATCCTTTAACCACCGTAGGCGGGCCTTTTGACGCCAGTAGTCCTCTTCCACCCGAAGACTGCGCAATAGGATGCCTTTGGCCCGATGG
>NW_020862519.1:0-9162 GCF_003713205.1 Coffea eugenioides | reverse complement strand
TTGACTAGTCCAAGAACGTACCTTTGCGGTGACGCCTAATTTGTTCAACCCGACGCAACTAGCAACCAAGGAATTGCTTGGTGAGACTATTAAGAGTGATACACTTGAGTGAAACACAACGTGAGTGACCTATACATTGTAACCAAAAAAAAAAGACGGGAGAGAAGAGGTTCGTTTGCTTATTTTCTTTTGCAGGTTTTACCCTCAGCATGTCTGTGGAGTTGGTGACCAAACAATGGATTTTAAACTACACATGGTGGCCATTATGGAAGAATTCAAGCAGAGTTTGGATGAAGCTTTCGAGCCTCTTCATAGACGCCTTGACCGAATGGTGAATAAGGATGTCAAGAGGAGGGGTTCCCCACAATTTCATCCTGACGTCCAACCTACCTCTTCAAAGTCATTATATTCAAGGAGAAGGGAGGAGGTTCATTCGACAACAAAGCATGCAAATACTTTATCCATAGATGAAGGAGTTAGTTGAGTGCAGGAGACATGTCAACAACTCTCCTCCAACAAAAACTTGAAAAGAGCGAGTTGAGTATGGTGGTGAGAGTGCACTTGAGGTAAAAGTTGAGGAATGAGAGATTGAAAAGAGGTAAAAAAATCTGAGGAGATGAGTGAAAGCATCAAGTGGCTGATGTGCAGGGAAGGCGGTGTTTTAGTTTTCCTGACGAACTTAACTTTTTGCCTTGTTTAGTGTTTCTGCTTTTGTACACTTGAGCGAAAGTCGAGTGAAGTTAGTCATGCAATGTTTCCATTTCCAAAGTTGCCTTGGTACAATTCACTAGCTTCCCATGGAGTTTGTCTTCTAGGAGATAGATCTATTTTGTATACTTTCATGGAACAACCCGAATCTGTCCGCACCAATGAAGGAATTAATTCGAATCCGTTATTTTCTATTCTTGTTTGTTACATGGTTTCAGTTCATCACTTTACCTTCTTTTGAGCATTATTTCCATCCTCACACATGTATTTCCTATGCAGTTTTTGAAGGAAAATGTAAAGAGCCATCAATGCAGTCTCAAGTTGAATCGATTGATGGAAGGAATCACGTGTCACGGGGAGTTTTTGCATTTAACTCTTATTCTACACCTTCTTACCACTTAATTAATGACGTTCCATTGCTTATGTATCCAATTTCTGGTTCAAAACAAGCTGAGGCTCATTTTGTTTTTGTAGGTTGTAAGGCTGCTCGAAAATTTTCAGCTTTGATTAAAAGTTCACCTGGTTTCATGCTTGGTGCCCAGCTGCTTGTAATCTTCCCATGCATATTCATACATCCAAAAGCTGGTCACCATGAAGATATTTTATCAACTCAAACTGGCGCAAATTCAGTGACTCGTCTGGCGTTGTGACTCACTTCATTGCTGCCACTTATTGTTGGGTGATGCAGACAAGTTGTCAATCAAGACCCGAATGTTGTTTTTTTACTCACGTTCATCCTTCCAGGAAGCGCAACATGAATGGCTCATTGTTCTATCTCCAATGGGCAAGTAGTGCCAAATCAGCAACAACTAGGGTCGAATTTATACTACTGCACAATCAGATTCAAGATTTTTTCTAAGCTGAATTGAGAGTCATCATGAAGATCCCTATTAGTGCATGTGAACGTAAGTTGTCAAGTAGTATTACCCTACATAACTGAAATTGTGTGATTTGTTTTATGGGTTTGAATTTGAATGCAAACGGACCAAGGGTTGATGAGAGAGTTTTGGAGTGCTACATGGAATTTTCACAAGCTTTATACAAGGTTTTCTTGTCTTGGCGAATGTCCTTGTTCAAGAGCATCATGCAAGGTTGTTCCAAGCGACATGTGACGTGGCTGGTGCTCATTCATCTCGCTCCACATGCATGGAGTACCACTTTTTCCCAAGATTTAAGGACAATTCCTTTTCAAGAGGAGGGGAATGATACGAATGAGCAAGCCTCAAAGGGAGGATTGGGCCTCGATTAAGTAGCTCTTGTTGAGCTTAGCTTCGGCCATGTGGGCCTTAGGTCCAATAGTACTTTAGCTAGTCATTAAGCTAGTTAATTAGTAGGTTAGCTTTCGGCCAAGAGAGACCCAATGGGCTGGCCGATTTTCCTTTCATGCTTTCCAAGCTTTATTAGGTTTAGTCAAGGCTATAAATAGCCCTAAAGCTGATGGTACATTTAGTTTTTGCGATGTTATTAATAAAATTCCAGAATTTCGTCTTCCATTAAGCCAAATTCCTCTAGCTTGTGAAAGCTAAGTTGAACATCCTAGTGTGGTTCCTAGGTTGTTTATTGACTTATCAATCAAGCAAACACACTTGATTGTGGCATCCTCTGCCGTTGAATTCGTTCTTGAGTGGTCCGAGTTTGGGTTCAACTCCGTCGATTCCGTAACGTGTCCTCTAAATCCTAAGTTGCTTCCGCGACCGAGCAGCGAGACCCTCGACAGCTCAGCGGAGGTCGAAGACCTGATTGACTAACACCAAAGCAACACCAAAATACCACCAAACCCCTGACCAAAAGGCCGAGGACCAGCACGCTCCGCAAATTCCAGAATTTTGGGTTGTCGGGTAGAGTACTTCTAGGATTTTCAAAAATTCAGCCTTGAAGGCATTTTGTCTTGCCTTCTTTTTCAGTCATTAGTCCTAATCTGAGTTTTAGATCGCGTCTAGGCCTTCATTCACCTCCATTCCTTGCTGCTATCTTGTGTCACTTGTTGACTAGTCAAGAACGTACCTTGCGGTGACGCCTAATTTGTTCAACCCGAGCAACTAGCAAGCCAAGGAATTGCTTGGTGAGACTATTAGAGAGTGATACACTTGAGTGAAACACAAGCGTGAGTGACCTATACATTGTACCAAAAAAAAAAGAAGGAGAGAAGATGATGCGAGACGCGGAAGCTACTTCGGATCTAGAGGAACACGATGAAGATTTGACGGAGTTGAACCCGAACTTGGACCACTCAAGAACAGATTTAACGGTAGAGGACGCCACAATCAAGTATGTGTGCTTGATTGATAAGTCAAGAACAGCCTAGGATCAACTCTAGGATGTTCAACTTAGCTTTTACAAGCTAAGGGAATTTGCCACAAGGAATGGACGAAATTCTGGAAATTTTATTCAATACTCTCAAAAACTGAATGTAACATGCGGCTTGAGGCTATTAATAGCCGTAACTAAGACCTAATAAACTGGAAAAATAACAAGGAAAGTTCGGCCAGCCCCTTGGGCCTATACTTGACCGAAAGCTAGCCCAACTAACTATAGATCATAAGCTTCGGGGCTCAGCCCGCCGTTTGGAGCTTGAACACTCGCATCTTCAATTGTAAGCAGCATTTTAGTAGTCGTGCAAGGATATTCCAACTCAATTCCTTCAATGCCCGGTTTCTCTTGGGTTTGGATGGCACGTACCAAGGCTTGGAGGGACTCCTTGAATCTCTTAGCTCGTGCTCGTGTCACTGTGCCTTGGGGCACCTTCACAGGGTCTACTTGTACACTTTGGGCCTCGTGCTCCACCGCATCATTCCCCTCCTCTTGAAAAGGATTTGTCCTCAAATCTAGATAGGGATGTCGACAATGCGTTTGGAGGTCAACCACGTTGGGAACAAATGAAAGGTCACGAGCCAAGTTAAATGCCGTTTGGTCAGCCTTCAAGCCACCAAATCTGATTCAAACTTGGACTTCCAAATCTGAACAACATCCAATTCTTGACAGCCTACAAGTTTACCAAATTTTGTGCAAAATCTGACTTCCAAATCTGACCAGCCCCAAAATTTCGAATTTGAACCACTTGGGACTCCCAAATCTGACCAAACTCCAAGGTTTCCAATCCTTGGCAACCCCAAGTGTCCAAATCAGATCAAACTTTCCAGTTTCCGAATCTTGAATTCTTGAATTTTCCTAAAACCGTTGGAGCAATTGTGCCACCCGATTGGGCTGAGTTTTAGGTAGTAGATTGCCCATTATTTGAGCAGCCTAAGGCCACCCAAAATACTCCAAAACCCTTACCAAAAAGACCACGGACCAGCAGCTCAACAAATTCCAGAAAATTGGGTTTCGGGTAGAGTTTTCTAGGATTTTCAAAATTTCAGCATTCAAGTTAATTGTCTTACTTTCTTTTGAGTCGTTAGTTATTGTCCAGCTATATTCTGAGTCTTGAGTCGTGTCTAGGTCGTCAGTCATACACCTCCATTTATTTCTACTAGCTTGTGTGTCACTTGTTGACTAGTCAAGAACGTATACTGCGGTAACACCTAGTTTGTTCAACCAAGCAACTAGCAAGCCAAGGAATTGCTTGGTAAGATTATTAGAGAGTGATACACTTGAGTGAAATACGAGTGTGAGTGACCTATACATCGTATTTAAAAAAAAAAAAAAAAGAGAGCAAGGAACTCGTTTTTGTTTATTTATTTTGCAGGTGGACTAAATATGTCTAGTGAAGTTGGTGAACAAACCATGGACATCAAACTACAATTGTAAGCCATGTGTGGGAGGAAAATTCCTTTGCACTACTAACCGTTTTGCAGGTCACATAGTCATGGCCACTAGAGTTGCATCTTGCTCATACAATCAAGAATTCATGGAGACCGAACCTTTCAAGAGGAGAGGTCCCAAGCGAAGTACCTCCAAGTACTTTAGCCCCATGCAATCCAGTTCACAATGTGGGTATCATTCACTCCGGGAGGAGATGCAACGCCACCGTGCTTTGTGTGTGTATGAAAGGTATAAACAAGATTGTGATGAGTATGAGAAGGAGCAAAGCAGTTTGCGTAGAGCATCTAAATCAAGGTCAACTTCAAGCAAACAAGGTTCATCTAAGAAGTGTCTTGACAATCAAGACGAAGGGCTCGAGAATTTTCGAATTGAGTCAAAGCTTCGTGAATCAATGGATAAATTCGAACGTCGGACTGAAGCATTGATTGATGATATGATGGAAAGACTTAGCCAAGTGCTGGATTCACACCTGGAGCAACTTAACCATGTGCCAACCGGTGGTAATAAAGGGAAAATTCATCCTAGTCCCTCGTTGATTGAAGAGCCAAATATGAATGAGTTACAACTGAGCCATGAACATGAGCTAGACAATGAAAATCAAACCTCATGTACAATGCGTGAGCAATGGTCCGAGAAGAATGGAGTGGAAAAAGACAAGAATAATTTGGCCTTAGTGAAGAGTAAAAAGGAGGAGTTGGCCATGTTTACAAAGGCTGAAAGTGTGACCATTTTGTTTGCTAACCGGCTAACATGTGTTTTGTTTAGCACCTCTTCTTTTGTTCAAGTTACACAAAGTCAAGTAGAGTTGATCATGGCATGTTCCATCCCGAAGTCACTTGGACACTTTGCGAGTTTCCATGGAATTGGTCTTCTAGGAACTAAATCTCTTTGGTATCAATTCATGGAACAATGTCCATTCAAATCTGTCCGCACCATTGGAGGATTCATTCGAGCTCATCTTAAAAGGGAAATTCCAGAATCTACTTCTTGTTCTTTACCTATGTGTCAAGGACTAGCACTGGAATCTCAAGTTGAATCAATTGGTGGAAGGAATATCGAAGTGTCAAAGGGAGTTTTCTCATTTAAATCTCGTTCTACACCTTCTTACCATCTAGCTAATAATGTCCCATTAGTCCTTTACCCGATTTCTGAATTGCTCCAAGTTGAAGGTTATTTTGTTTTCATAGGTTGTAACGCTGTCCACAATTTTCCAACTACGGCTAAAGACTTGCAACCCGATTTCGTGCTTATCCCTGCTGCAAGTGGTGCACGTTCGTGCTTCTTCACATGTCCAAAAGCTAGTCACCACGAGCTTACTTCACCAACCCCAACTTGTGCAAATTCATGCGATTCGTATGGAGTGCATTTCACTTCATTGCTGCCACTTATGTCACGTGACAATAAGACAATCCATGGCCGAAGGTTGATTAGAGAGCTTTGGATTGCTACCTGGAAGTTTCGTGAGCCTTACACAAGCTTTTTCCTATCTTGGCGCATGTCCTTGTTTGAGGGCCTCATGAAACTGACCAAACGGCATTTAACTTGGCTCGTGACCTTTCATTTGTTCCCAACGTGGTTGACCTCCAAACGCACTGTCGACATCCCTATCTAGATTTGAGGACAAATCCTTTTCAAGAGGAGGGGAATGATGCGGTGGAGCACGAGGCCCAAAGTGTACAAGTAGACCCTGTGAAGGTGCCCCAAGGCACAGTGACACGAACACGAGCTAAGAGATTCAAGGAGTCCCTCCAAGCCTTGGTACGTGCTATCCAAAACCAAGAGAAACCGAGCATTGAAGGGATTGAGTTGGAATATCCTTGCACGACTACTAAAATGCTGCTTACAATTGAAGATGCAAGTGTCCAAGCTCCAAACGGTGGGCTGAGCCGCAGTTAAGTACCCTCGCTGAGCCGAACTTTCCTTAGTTAGTTGGGCTAGCTTTCGGTCAAGTGAAGGCCCAAGGGGCTGGCCGAACTTTCCTTGTTATTTTTCCAGTTTATTAGGTCTTAGTTACGGCTATTAATAGCCTCAAGCCGCATGTTACATTCAGTTTTTGAGAGTATTGAATAAAATTTCCAGAATTTCGTCCATTCCTTGTGGCAAATTCCCTTAGCTTGTGAAAGCTAAGTTGAACATCCTAGAGTTGATCCTAGGCTGTTCTTGACTTATCAATCAAACACACACACTTGATTGTGGCGTCCTCTACCGTTAAATCTGTTCTTGAGTGGTCCAAGTTCGGGTTCAATTCCGTCAAATCTTCATCGTGTTCCTCTAGATCCGAAGTAGCTTCCGCGTCTCGCATCAGAAGAGGTCGTTTGCTTATTTTCTTTTGCAGGTTTACCTAAGCATGTCTAGTGGAGTTGGTGACCAAACAATGGACTTTAAACTACACATGGTGGCCATGATGGAAGAATTCAAGCAGAGTTTGGATGAAGCTTTCGAGCCTCTTCATAGACGCCTTGACCGAATGGTGAATAAGGATGTCAAGAGGAGGGGTTCCCCACAATTTCATCCTGACGTCCAACCTACCTCTTCAAAGTCATTATATTCAAGGAGAAGGGAGGAGGTTCATTCGACAACAAAGCAAGCAAATACTTTATCCATAGATGAAGGAGTTAGTTGAGTGCAGGAGACATGTCAACAACTCTCCTCCAACAAAAACTTGAAAAAGAGCGAGTTGAGTATGGTGGTGAGAGTGCACTTGAGGTAAAAGTTGAGGAATGTGAGATTGAAAAAGAGGTAAAAAACTCTGAGGAGATGAGTGAAGCATCAAGTGAGCTGATTGTGCATGGGAAGGCGAGTGTTTATAGTTTTCCTGACGAACTTAACTTTTGCCTTGTTTAGTGTTTCTGCTTTTGTACAGATTGAGCGAAGTCGAGTGAAGTTAGTCATGCAATGTTCCATTCCAAAGTTGCTTGTACAATTCACTAGCTTCCATGGAGTTTGTCTTCTAGGAGATAGATCTATTTGGTATCACTCCATGGAACAACCCGAATCTGTCCGCACCAATGGAGAATTAATTCGAACTCCATATTCTATTCTTGTTTGTTACCCATGGTTCATTCATCATCTTTACCTATCTTTTGGCCATTATTTCCACTCACACATGTATATTCCTATGCAGATTTTGAAGGAAAATGTAAAGAGAGCCATCCATGCAGTCTACAAGTGAATCGGATTGATGAGAAGGATCACGTGTCTACGGAGGAGTTTTTGCCATGTAACCTCTTATTCTACACCTTCTTCCACTTTAATTCGAATGAACGTATCCAAATTGCTTATGTATCCAAATTTATTGGTTCAAAACAAGCTGAGGCTCATTTATTGTCTTTTGAGAGTTGATAAGGCTGCTCGAAAATTTTTCCAGCATGTTGAATTAAAGAGTTGCAACTGGTTTCATGCTACTGTGCCAGCTGCTTGTAGATCTTCCATGCAATATTCATACATCCAAAAGCTGGTCACCATAGATCATATGTATTCAACGCAAACTGGCGCCAAATTCAAGATGAATCGTACTGGATTTGTGACTTCCTTCATTGCTCCAACTTTATTATGAGGTGATGCAACGAAAGTGTGTCACATCAAGACCGAATGTTGTTTTACTCACAGTTCATCCTTCCACGAGAAGCGCGCAACATGGAATGCTCATTTCATATCTCCAGATGGCAAGCTAGTATGCCAAATCAGCAACAACTAGGTCGGAATAATATTACTACCTTAGCACAATCAGATTCAAATTTTTCATAACTGAATGAGAGTCATCATGAAGAATCCCTATCTAGTGATGTGAAACTAATTGTCAAGTGTATAACCCATACATATAACTTAATCTGTGTGATTTGTTTGATGGTTGAATTATGACATGCAAAACGACAAGGGTTAGAGAGGAGTTTGGTTGCTAACATGGAATTTGTCACAGCTTTATACAAGTGTGTTATCTGTACTTGGCGAAGTCATTGTTCAAGAGCATCATGAGGATTTTCCAGCGACACTGTGACGATGCTGTGCTCATTCATCTCGCTCCACATTGCATGGTTACACTTTTTCCCAATTTAGACCAAAATCCTTTTTAAGAGGAGCAGGAATGATACGAATGAAGCAATCCTCAAAGGGAGATTGGGCCTCGATTAAGTAGCTCTTTGTTGAGCTTCAGCGTTTCGGCCATGTGGCCTTAGGTCCAATAATACTTTAGTAGTCTTAAGCTAGTTAATTAGATAGGTAGACTTTCGCCAAGAGAGACCCAATGGGCTGGAGCCGATTTCCCTTCATGCTTTCCAAGACTTTATTAGGTTTAGTCAAGGCTATAAATAGCCCTAAAGCTGATGGTACATTTAGTTTTTGCGATGTTATTAATAAAATTCCAGAATTTCGTCTTTCATTAAGCCAAATTCCTCTAGCTTGTGAAAGCTAAGTTGAACATCCTAGTGTGGTTCCTAGGTTGTTTATTGACTTATCAATCAAGCAAACACACTTGATTGTGGCATCCTCTGCCGTTGAATTCGTTCTTGAGTGGTCCGAGTTTGGGTTCAACTCCGTCGATTCCGTAACGTGTCCTCTAAGATCCTAAGTTGCTTCCGCGACCGGGCAGCGAGACCCTCGACAGCTCAGCGTAGGTCGAAGACCTGATTGACTAACACCAAAGCAACACAAAATACCACCAAACCCCCGAACAAAAGGCCGAGGACCAGCACG
>NW_020862518.1:0-44126 GCF_003713205.1 Coffea eugenioides | reverse complement strand
TTTTTTGAGAATCTTTTCAAAAAATAATTTGCCCCAATTTCCACCAATTATTGTGCAACCGATCAATTGATTTGCATTACGGCATGGTTGCTCCTCCTTGAGGCCTTGATTCGTAAGATTCTGACTTACGCTTCTTCGTCGATTTCAGCCATGGATACCTGCACAGGGGCATGCCAAAGTACAACATGCACTTTATTTTAAAATATTGCAACTACTACTCATGGAAAGAGCAGTGTGATTGATTTGAAAGTCTTGCTTGACTCTTTGATGAAATCCTCAAATGGACTATAAAAATATTTGCCCCAGTGTGGGCTTGTTTTCACGAAATCTTATAAACAAAATTTTGCCCCAGTATGGGCCATTTAATTGCAAAAACTTGTTTGGATGACTTTCCATTTATTTGAACACTGTAAGAAACTATGTTTCCAAAAAGAAAATTTCATGATGAATCTCTCAGAATAACACCAAATTCAAGAAGATTTTTCCTACTTTTAGCATCGGTGCTTAGGGTAACGGGTTACCACTTCTTGCTGGCTCACCTTTCAGGACCAATCAAGTGGACGTTATTTCTGATTTGGAAGTGGCTAAAGGAAATGGGTGGTCAAGATTTGTCTCATTCTTGTGCCCAAATTGTATGTAATCCCTTCAATACCACATCTTAGTGAAAGCAAAGAGTTTGTCACCCTTATTTCTTAAGAAAACGTAGTCAACATATAAGCTTTATAAGCTTGCAACAATATGGGTAGAAACGATAACTAAACATGTGAAAACTAGTTATACCCTTATGATCACAAATGATTGACTTCTTATGAGCATAATCCTCACTTTGGGTTGCCATGAAGGATAAGTCAGCGATGGACTTTATAAGCTTATAATGTGGCTTGAAAACGATAGTTAAAAAATAAGACTTTCAAGGACATTGCACCGAAGATCGCATTTTTCCCAAAATTGCCCCTATTTTGAACTCAAAGATCTCAGACTTTGTTTGCATTTTCTCATCATTCACTAGGGACTTCAGCGTCGAATTTTTCTGCATTTTCTTGCATTGCTTTTCTTGCATTGCTTTTGCTTCTTTTTTTTCTTTTCCTCGACCTGGTGGGTTTTCACATGATGAGTAGCGTCAACCCCATACCCAAGCAATTCAGAAATACAACTAAAATTTTTTGGCATCAGAAATTTTCTTGATAGGGCCATTGCAAAGAACAGAAGTCAGGACTTTCGGCTTTTGTAATGGGGTCAGGTGGGGTGCTTAGAAGAGTTAAGGCTTGAAAGCGGATTTCAAAAGCGGTTCGAAGAATCTGAAATCGCATTGTTGCGCCAACCCTATTTTAGGGCTAAATCAGAATTGGCCCCAGTTTATTCTCAATTGAGGCTTTTTCTCTTTCATTTTCCTTCTTCTTTTGATTTTTCGGCCTTCTGCCATTCTTTTGAACTTTTCACAAAATTTGCCCCAGTTTATTTTTGAACTGAGGTTCTCTTTTCTTTTTTTGTCTTTTGATTTTGTTGCATTATCACTTTTTCACTTCTTGAAACTTTTCCTTTTCAAGTCAAACTTGCCCCAGTGTGGGGCTTGCGATTCTCAGGGGTTGCCAAATAAAGTATTTTATTCTGAAGGTTCAAAAGGGATAACTAGGGATAGAATGTTTGTTTGGAAAAGAAGAGGGCCTGACTTTTATTCCGTTCCTTACAATAACTCTGAAAGGAAACTTTCTTTAATGTGAAATTTCTTGCATGTATCTGAATTAATTGACTGAGGAAGACTCTTGTTCATCCATATCTATGAAACATAAGTGATCTGCCAGACAAAACCCGTCTTTTTTCTCTTCCCTTTTCCTTTCTTTTCAAGGTTGAAATCCAGGTAGAATCAAATTTCCCAATTTGCGATTCCCCCTTTTTTGCAAAATTCCCCAATCTCCTTCCCCAATGTGGGGTGTGATCATAAGTGCACTCGAAAAGAACCACCAATTTTAGCTCAAATGAGGATGCAAGGGATAAATGGTGTTTAGGTTGTAGAAATGATGGCCAAAGTATCATTCTTACGCTTCATGACAACCAAAGTAAAGAATAGCTCATTGAGAACCCATTCCCTTTTGAAAATTTTCTCAATGTAGGGTAATGATCATCAAGGCACTTATTTGAAACGAAATTATTCTTTTAAAGGCTCAAATGGGAGAGCAAATGATAAAATCGGTATAGGTAGAGAAACGAACGCTTGAAGTATCATTCCAAATTTTCAAAACAAACAAGAGTGACGTACATTTTTGCTTTCACTTAGATGTGGATTGAATCTGATTGGACACGTGGGCATTTTCAAGCAAAGATTGCCCCAATTTGCAATTTTATCAATCAATATGACTGATTTTTCTTTGAGATTAATAGAAGTGGGCAAAAATAATGAATTGTACAGTGGAGGAGAAAAGGGTATCTCATTGGGCCTTTTGAGTGACCTCTTTTTAATTTTGAACACTCTTATTGTACAGTTCGGATCACCAATCTGGTGTATATATTTGTGATTTTTCAGGCAAGAGGTTGAAAAAATCCCAATTTAGTCTTATTTCTTAAAAATTCATCATGAAATCTCCAATGAGCAAAAATAAGAATGAAATGTACATTAATATACACAAAACAATAATTGCTTAAATGAAAAGAAAACTTTATTGCTGAAAAAGTTTGAAACAAAATTTCTTGTTCAATTATAATACAAATGAGAAGAGAAAAAACTCCTAAGGAGCTCCACATATACACTTTTTGTCTTCTTTTCTTTTGGAACAAAAATGTATTAACAAATCCAATAAACAGAATTTTTCTTTGAAAAGCAATTATGAAGTCTCTTAGAGGCCTTAGCCTAACGCTTCCAGATAGATCCTTCATGTTTTCATTGCAAGGTCTGCCCAAGAATCAAATAATGCTTGTAATTTTCACACTTTATTAGATCAGAATTGTTATCAAATATAGAAAAATGTTCTTTACCTTATTGAAGCATTTTTATGAATGCAGGGGAGGGGGAAAAATAAAAAGAAAAATACCTTGAGTTAGTAAGCAAGACTATAAAATTGGTATGCATGTCCTATGGGGGAGCCCTTTTATGCCAAGGGTAGGCCTAGCATGAAAATGCAATCCTCTAGGATAGGCACCATACAATACCTGATGAATCCGATCAATTGATTGAGTGAAAAATGATTTGGAAAATTTGGCCAATTTGGAGTGAGAAGAAACATTCGTCCTAAAAAAAATGAGGACAAAGTCCGAATGGATTGCTTACTTTGATCTACACATGATATGTGAAAGAGAGCTTACTCTTGAAAGGATTGCAATGCCTCGACTAATTTATTCAGTGAATTTTAGACTTAAACCCTAAAAAGGAATAAGCGGATCAAAAGGATAGGATGAAATTGATAATTTATTCAAAATTGACTAGATTACCTAAAAAGGGTAAAAGGGTCAAATGCATTGCATGAAATTTGATTATTTATTCAAAATTGAATGGATAACCCTAAAAATGAATTAAACTAATCAAATGAAGTGAATGAAATCAATTGATTAAGTGAAATGATGATTTATTCAAAATCGACCAAATGGCCCTAAAAATAGGTAAACTGGTCAAATGGATCGGATGATTTATTTAAAATTGACTAGATCACCCTAAAAAGGGTAAACTGGTCAAATGAAATTGAACGAAACTGATGATTTATTCAAAATGACTATATTGTCTTAAAATGAATGAATTGGCAAAATGGATCGATTGAATTGTCCGACCATTGGTAGTTTCAAAAATTTATTGCGATGCATTAGTCTATGAGCCTTCTAAAATCAAATTTTGGCCTCAATATTTATCATCTCAACAATGAGGAATTATTTGTGAATTTCTTCAAATTAATGTCCTTTATGCAAGGGATTTTTACCAATTTTGCTTAAAATGGCCAAAAGATGATTGTTAGATGCCCATATTCTAATGTGCAAAGATTTGCCGTCTTTGAAAAGATCGGATCTTACCTTACCTTGTGCACTAACCCTTTTGGATGGTACAAAGAATATAAACATGCAAGTCTCCTTGGATTAAGTATCCGAGACATAAGGCGGTTATTCCTAACGTGGGATCCCCTAAATGGCATTCCCTTTCTACGGCTCATGCATGATGCCAGTTTATTAAAGCGAAAAATATGTAATACACAAATGAAACGTGACCTAAAGGAACCCTTTATATGCCAGGGTAAGCCTAAAATGATATGACATTATTAATTTATGAACGAAATATACCAAAATTTCTTAAACGTGCAATAGCCTATCTACAAGGATAGGTTCTAAAAGAAGGTCATGCCAGACCTCTTATTTGCTAGGGTTTGTGAATGCAATGGGGACAAAACCAAGAAAAGTTAGTTCAGCCAGATAAATACACATAACACATTGTAGCAACGAGATAAAGCAACAAAATCAATACAAAGAAATAAAGCAATAAAAGGGAAAAAGGGGTTGGATCCCTCCCCTCGTGAATAGTGTCCTTACTAGGGTAAGGCAAACTCTACCCTAGGTAAACTATCATGGATGCATAAGGTTGGGGCTCACTAATGCATCTAGACTCGATAGGTTTTTAGGTCCCCGAGCCTTCAGACTTGGAAACCAAGGGTCATCAATCCCAAGGTTCTTTGTCGGTGGCTCGAGCGATTCCCCAGACATTGCTAGGCATACGTCGTGTCACGGTTACATGTCTGAGTGAATCTATCAAAAATCCTCAACCTTCGACTAAAAGCTAAAGGCTATCGACCCAAAGCTTAAAGCGGAAGATTGAGTGACCCCTCGGATCGTGCTACGCACACGTCGTGTCGCGATCACACGTCCAAGTGGGTCGCCTAAAATCCTAATAGGGTGGAGTGGCGTGACAAGCCACTAAAAGGAAAATAAATGAGGGGTAAATAATTAAAGCGTATGCACGTATGCTAGTGCTCGTTTGGAGGGGAGAGATCAAGAACCAACGCGAGGCTCTAGGGTAATATCCCCCACCCAAATGCAATGCTAATCGCGGGATCACATACATAAACCATCCATCAAACCAATCGTACACGAATGAGTGAGGGAGTGAGTTGATGCAAAACCCTAAAAAAGGAAAAAATGCAATCCTAGACATCCAAATGTAATATATAAGGAGGTTAAAAGAAGAAAAAGATTGACTAAATCAAATTTGCTCGGACTCTCTAAGTCCCCAGTGGAGTCGCCAGCTGTCGCGCCCCATTTTTTATAAAAAGTGAATAAATGGTTTAAAAAGTGAATTTTTATTTGAAAGATGAATTTTGATTTACAAAGAAAGTGGGTCTAAATGGGACATGAAAATGCGACGATTTGACCCAAAATATAGTTTAAAAAGGGTTTTTGAAAGAAAAATCGGAGTCGCCACTTGGTATAGAGTTAAGGTGTACCAAGTCACCTAAAAAATGAATTTTTTAAAGGAAAAAGATAGAAAAGAAACCCCTTTTAAACGACTCCTAGTCTACGTAAACCAACGAAAAAGGTTCGGGAGTCACATTTGACGAAGGGGAATGCAAGGATGAAATCCAAGGCACCCCTTCGACCTAGCCAAGGCTAGTTGCGTGATTTAGTCAAAGATTTTCTCGTTTTAACCAAAGCATTTATCACATTTGGATGCACTATATGAATGCAAAACCTAGACCTAGGGGGACATCGCGGGGCAAAATTTCTCTTCAAAGCTTGAATGGTGCCAATCACATTAATTGTGACGCCCAATAATGACTCTTTGGAGAGATCACGAATGATGCAAAAACATGAGACTCCAAGGAAAGGAAAAGAATAAAATAATTATAGAAATATACATGTCTTAAAGGAATGCATCATGTCGGGTACGAGGGACTAATATTCGTGACTCAATTTTCCCTTTAATAGAGGGAATACGAGCGTGCTAAGGCTAGAAAGCCAAACTCGTCCATATCCCATATTCAAGGGGTGACTCCCTAACCTATACAAGCAAATGAGCTAATCTAAATGAAAATGTAATCCTAAATGTGTAAGGGAAAGGGAGTGAAGGGTCATGCAAAAATGTAAAACTAAAAGGAAAGAATGAATGAAGATGTAGTGAAGGCATGCGAGTATGTACTAGCGAGAGGGGGCCCTATTGGGTCTAGCATTGGACTAGCCCTTTACTAACGCTCATTTACAAGCATTGGACTTGTAAGAACTCGAGGGGAAGGCCATGACTAGCATTGGACTAGCCACGGTGACGTGCATCTATATCCACCATATATAATCAATAGGCATGGTTAAAGCAAGTAGGCATGTGAGCACGTAATTCACATAACACGTAAGCATGCATCTTGATGCCAAAGCCCTACGAAAGCGGTAACACATAGCACATAGCATGCAAATCACACAAAGCAAAATGAAGCAAATAAAACCCCTAACTATTACATTTGAGGGGGGGCCTACTACAATCTAAAGGGGAATGTGAAAATAAATAAAATAAACCTAACTATTACAACTTGGCATTTAAATGCCTTTTAAATAATCAAAAATTAAAATAAAATAAATATACTAAATTAAAACAAATGAAGCGAATAAATAAATAAATAAAATGAAAATACTTAAAAGGCATGCAATTAAGCACATAAAGTCATATAATACACATAGGGTCAAATAAAGTGGAAATAGGGAATAGAGTGTACCTCCCTTGAGTTGGAGCCCTAATGAAGCGAAATCACTTATTTATCCTCCAAAATAAAAGAAAAGGTCAAGGTACCAATTTATTTGGGAAAATTAAAGAAAATAGGTAAACACAAGCTCACTTGGACCCAAAGTTCTTAAACTCATGCATTAAGTGCAATCTAAGCAAAGCATGGTAATTAATTGAAGCAAACAAGCAGTTGAGTTGCAAACACTGAGCTGCCAAGGACCAAACTTGGAGTAATGACATTATTCAATTATTAGGTTGGAGTCATAGTAAAACAAAGGGTAGCTGAGGGGGTTAAAGTGCAATTTTGAAAATCATTTTTGCATGCAAAATTCCATGCAAAGCTGCGGAAGCATTGTCTGCAACAAGAACATTTCTAATGTCAAGCATTCGGCAACTAAGAAAACACAGCCGCAAGTCATTTTCGCACGCCACCTTCCACCTCAAGCACGACTTTGATCAAAAAAACTTTCAACTAAAACAGATAAACACAATTATCCCAAGCCAAAACAAGCAAAAAGCTTGGAAAAGACATCATGCAAATCTGGAATACAAAGCTCCACTTTTTGGCAACTAATGATGCTTCCTTCTGCAATTTTCTGCTGGTTTCTGGATCCTTCCGACCTTTCTTTCATATTTCGTTCAAAGCAACCAGTGTTCCGGTCAGTCATCAACTATCCAAATTACATGGTCCATTATCAAAGCTAAACAACATCCACACGCGAATATTCAGAAGGACAGAGCATACAAAATCTGAGGAACGCAAAATTTTCTGCAACTCTGAGCAATTTAATCATCCCAGGAGTTTTGTTATGATTTTTAAAGAGCTTTGAACCCCAAACATTCATCAGATTCCATAGGACCCCCACCAAACACAAGATAGAACTTACGAACAGAGGAAATGTTATGTAGAATGGAGCTAAAACATGAGCTTTCAAAGAAATTTCAATCAGCTTACTCAAAATCCTAAAAAAACTACTGAAGCTCATCTAACCATCGACATGCCAGCTTGATCTATGTAACTTTGGATCCAAAACATGTAACCTCAACATCACTTTGCGGTTTAGCTTTAAAACATCAGATCAGATAACAAACCAGGTAATGAAACAAAACTTTCCACTCATTTTTCGTTATCAAACATGCGGGTCCGATGGATCAATCTCCAAGCCAACGACCAAAACTTACCATTTACTCTATTTAACACTGAAACCCAACATCAAACATTACATAAACAACAAGAAACGGATAAGTAGCAATCAATGAAACATCAAAACTGACTTGTCCGAAGCTTTACGCCATTTTTCTGGGGTTTGCTTATTCATCATACGAACAGAAGCTATAAACTTAAACATTAATCTACCACACTAGCTACACAAAAAAAAGAACTAGACTTCAACCTCAAAAAAACAAACTAAACCAGACCCCACTATAGATTTGTACCTGCCGAAGAAAGTCTGGATAAAGATCAATCAAAGTTGGAAACTTTTTCTGCAATTTTCCTTTCGGCTAAGGCACAATCATGCAAGATACCGACTCATTACCCAAACTTCAGATTTTTCATTACCCAAATAAGAACCATCAATCGTATTGAAGCCCAAACAGAACCAGTAAACAGCAAGGGAATGCAAGCAAACGATTAAAGAAAGCAGCTTTCAACTATAAAGGGTGAATACAATACCTTAATCAAAGAATGGAACGTGGGATGGCCAAGAAAAGGCTCGAATGATTCTTTCAGATGTTCGAAGGAATGTCAGACGATGATGAATGAAGGCCCAGTCGCTCCTCTCCTGCAACCTCCAGCCGAAGATCCTTCTTGCTCCTTCTTCGCTGTCTTTTCCTTTTTCAAGAAAACCCCCGTCGCCTTCTGTTTTTTCTCTACCCTACAGCCGCCAATGACCCTCTCTTCTTCAGATTTTCAGTCCCTCGGTGCTCTCTCTGTCTCTCTCACGCTATTCTCTCAGCCCTCAAGCTCTTGCTCACTCTCGGCTCTTGCCATTTTTCTCTTTTCTTTACCGCTGTTTTCTCAAAACCTTTTCCAGCTCCCCTTTTTTTTTTACCCTAGCCGTCAGGTCTACTCTCCCTCTGGTTTCTTTTCAGCCGTCCCTCCGTCCTTTCTTTCACTCAGCCGCCAACCCTTTTCTTTTTTTTCTCTCAACCTCTCCGCCGTCCCTTCCTCTTGACTCTCCCTGGCTGCCCCTCTTTTCTAATTTCCTCACTCAACTAGCCGTCCCAAGCCTCCTCTCGTTCTTTCTCCCTCAGTTTCTTTCTTTCGGCCGCCAACTCCCTTTTTTCTCTCCCTCCAGCCGTCTGTCAAACCCCCAACTCTCTCTCTATCTCAAAACCTAGCCGTCGCTCTTTGCTTTTATATGGCACACAAAAAACCTAAACCCTCCCAGCAATGGTATAGATGATGCTGCCTTTTTTATGGCATTTGGGGAGCCGTTTGATGGTTTTCTGTTCTGGAATATTCCAGCTATGAATCAGGGGGCGAGCTGGCAAGGTTCTAGAGAGTTTTGGAGAGAAGAGAAATGTGGAAAAATGAGTGGAAAAAAAAGAACCAAAAATGCCACTGCAATTTCCGCTTCTGTACCATTTTCCGGCTTATTCCTTCGTACGAAGGAGAAAGAATAGCGCGCGTGTATTCCAATTTTTTCAAAAATCAATTTCAGATAAATAAATACTAATTTTAAATGACCTTGCAAAATGCCTTTTCTCTTAGCAAAAATTGAATTTGAAAAAGATAAAATGAATCTTTATTAAGGATTTTCTTTTTCCTAAAATTTAGTGTAAAAATTGCTTTAAAAAGAAAAGAAAATGATGAATCTCAATGTACCAAAATAAACATAAACATGAATTACTATTTGCAACCTTAAATCAATAAAAATAAAATGAAAACAAGAATAAATAATACTAATAGAAAAAAACTAAAATTGAATTTAAATAAACAAAAAAAAAGCTAAAATTAAATTAATTAAATAAATAAAGTTTAAAATTGAATTAATGAAATTTTGGTGTCTACAACTTTCACATCTAAGACCCTCTTTGTATTAACTCTTAGGCAATCTGGTTAGGTTATAGGTGAATTCCGAAAAGCTTGCATTCCATGCTTCTAATTTAAGTTATCTACACCTTTGTGCTAACAAGCCATTCTCTTTCTAAAGTGCCAAAGCCTATTCTGTAGGAGCTTGCAGTCGATGCATGAATCCTCTTCAAAGATTAGAAGCAAACTAGTCTTCTCAAGGATGGTTTACAACTGGGTTTTGCATTAGTCCCTTATTCTGATACTGAGAAGGGAAAATTGACTTCTTCCTTTAGCTGCTAATAGTAGATTAAGGACTTCTACTTCAGTAATGATAGATTGGGTCATTTGCTCCTCGAAGGAGAGAGATGTATATGGCGAAGGAGATTTGTCACTTATCATCTTTTAGACAACTGATGATTGGAAAACCAAAGATCGTAAACTCACTCCATACCAAAAGTATCTAGAAAATATCAGCCTATAGTTTAGACTGATTACCTTCAATTCTGTGTCGAGTACAAAGAATAAGTGTGAGACATTAGCCACACTAGCTTTCCAATTCGAATAGGCTTTCGACAGCTGGTCTACTTTCTGCTTGATGAGGCTTATCAGATCGGGTGGTAATCAAGGCAAAAAGGCTATGTCCATTTTCTTCTTTTAAAGAGCATAATTGACATATTGAAGGATCCTAGTTTGTCATTTTGATTATCCGCATCTCTTTTCCTTTTTCTTATCGACTCAAAATCTTTCTATTTTTAGCCTAGTCCTTCCTTCTTCGACTGTTTTGAGCGCTAAACCTATCGGTGTCGATGCTAGTGTGCATATTTGACTCCCGGGTCAGGGTCTTTGGGCAAAACACCGTTTGATGCAAGATTTTTGGATATCTCTGCATCGTGAGAAAGGGTTAAAGTCCATTAAGGATCTTACTGGAATAAATAGCCTTCTTTATAACTCTCTTTCCTCAACAAGCCCTGAACCCCACTTTAATTAATCTCCAGATTGGGTCATCTTGTTAGCGCCCCTCAGTCTCTTTACGCTGCAATATAAAAACCCCAGGCTTTGGATGTTTATATAGTTTCTAGTTTTCAATTCTTTCTTACTTACTCCCGTTATGGAGTAAAGGTAAGCTGGGTTTATAAAGAAAAAGAATGGTGAGCTCTCATTGCTCCATAATTAGGTTACTGAGTGTTGAGTCTTTTTACTATATAATGTAAGAGCTGTCAGATCTCCCTTTTTCTTTGGTTCAATAGAGGCAGATCCCTTAGTTTCGGCCAACCTCAATCAAGGCATATGAGCCCCCGTCTATTTAGTCGAGGAAGAAGGGTAGGAATTTCATCTAGTTGCATTCCATCGAACTAAGGCAGGAAAAGGTTTGGGTTGAAGAATGGGATTTCTCTTTCAAAAAGTAGTTCTGTCAACACAACTCTAGGTGCATGCAAGCAGCTCAGGAAGAGCCAAACTCTAACTAACGAAGTAAGGCGATCAGCTCAATTGACAGCTCACAACAAAAAAAGCCCACCCTTCCGCGCCTAGTCTCTGTGCCTATTAACATTCAAGTTGCCTTCTCCAAGGGTGGCTAGGTGCTTTCCCTTCTTTCATAACAAAGCTTACTACTACTAAACGAAGGACAGAAGATTGGATTGCCTGAATCACGAGTCTTATATATTGCGTCACGATCACCTCATATTGATAAAAAGTCCAGAGAACAATTTGAAATGGAAATCAAGAAACAATTTTTGGTCATAAAAATAGAAAGGCATGAATTGTGCAAGAAGTTATTTCGATTAAAATGTCGTGCGACTTGGAGGACATAAGACTTCTTGGTCAAGCCAAAAAGATTGCCGACTGGATGCTCCTACCCCACCATCCCTGGTCATTTACCTTACCTCAAAAAGAAAAAACCAAGAAAAGAGGAGGTATGAAGCGTGGGAAATAATGCAAGAAATTTATATGATAGAAGAGGTAACCCTAAGGAGTGGCAGCAAACCTCTTGATTGATCAATGCGAGTGAACTGTGCTTAGACGCTTCGTAAAGCCGCACCGATCTACAAGAGGAACTGATAGATGAGTAGGCTTCTCCTTTCGATTCACGGAATGTGATCTGGGACACGATGGGAGTTTGTGTGCCTTGGTAGGAAAGAGATCACCGAAGTATAGCACAAGATCGCTTTTTCTTGCTGCCATGGGGTCGACCTATGAACAAGGTAAACCCAACGTGTAGACACCAAAATTTTACCATTTTATTTATTTTTAGTTAAGTTTTACTTTATTTTTATTATTGGTTTCACTTCTATTTCTTGGAAAAAATCATTTTTAGAAAAATCAAAAAGGAAAGAAAAGAAAAGTAGAAAAGAAAAGAAATCAAAAAAATGAAAATGCAGCAAAGGAAAAAAAATGGAGTCCACGCGTGGTTTGCTTCATGCCGCAAACCTGCATGAAGTACAGGACATTGCAGCTGGAAATGGGATTTTTCTTCCTTTTATTTTTCTCCAAGATTACCTTACCTGTACATAATGCCACCCCGCTCATCAGGAGATGTCAAGAATATTCTGGAAGTAAGAGCATCAAACGGCTCCAAATGCCACAAGAAAATGCAGCTACATCCATACCATTGAAGCAAGAATTTGGGAGGTATTTTGTGCCTATAAAAGGCTCACAAACGCAGCCCTAAAGAGGAACAAGGGAGGTGGCGGCCAAAGGAAAGGGAGAGAAAAAACAACAAAAAGTGAGAGAAAACAGAGAGAGAAAGGAAGAAATTTTTCTCTTCTACAGTTTGAGACGAGGCTGACTTTTCAGCCTGCTTTTGCAAGGATTTTCTCCCTCAATTCAACTTCATTCATGAATCCATTGATTTCTGCACATTATCCGACATTAGAAGAGCAACTTTCATTCAAAAATCTCGTGCTGAAAATGACTCAAAGTTCCTAGAATCTGACCCAAAATCGCCGCTTCAACATTCCTGGCTCACCTACAAAATTTCGAAAAACAGCCATCCAATCATTCATTTGGCTCTCATCTTGTCTAGGATTCGTCCTTAGGTAACTCTTAATCTTTTCCTTGCTCATTCCATTTTACATTCAAAAATTAAATTCTTCAAGAAAGGGTTTTTTAGTTCACTGTAGACACCAAATTTTCAGCTTTTATTTATCTATTCAGGTGATTTTTGTTTAATTTTTTTTCTTTTTTCTATTTTATTTTTTTGTTTATTTTATCTTATTTTCATTTTTTGTTAAGAAATTTGCTTTATTATTTAATTCATTGAAAAAAATAAAAAAAATCAAAGGGACAAGAACAAGACACCTATGCCTGTTTTGGGGTTTGAAATCTTGGTCTTTCATCTTAGGTTTAGTTTTCTTTGGGGTGCCTTTAAAATGAAAAAGCCGCAAGAGAGAGGGGAAGCTTCGTGGAAGGTCTAAGGGGGGGGGCGAACGGAAAAGAAAAACAAAGGAAAAAACAGAGGCGGGAGGTCGGCCAAAAGAAAACAGAGGGGAGCAATGGCGGCTAAGGTTTGAGATGAGGGTTTAGAAAGAGAAAAAACACAGCTTTGAGGGGCGGAAAGGAAAAAACAACGAGCAAGAGACAGTAAAAAAGAGAAGAAAAATCTGGGAGAGAAGGAGCTGGAGGAGCAACGGCAACAAGGAATTGAGGCCACAGGGGGTGAGAATTCCACTGCCATGGGAGTTATTGCAGCCGGCATTGAGGATTTTGGGGCACGGCTTGCTGGGGGCTTTTGATTACAGAGGATGTGAAAGATGCAGCTTCAGTGGCAACAAGGAGCTCGTATGCTAAGGCCTCTCATGACCTGAACCCGCAGGCCATTTTTGGCGACTAGGAGTCTGATTAAGCTAGAAGAGGGCAGTTGGAAAAACGGAAAAACGCAAAGAAAGAGACAGAGGAATGGAGAGCTTCAGGGAAGACCGAAGGCAAGAAAGGAAAAGACCGAACGAAAAAGGAGAAACACGAAACTGAGGAGGATTTTCGTAGGAAAAGTCTTGACGGAGGAATTGAGACTGCCACCATCTCGTCGGAATCCTCCACCGCCATCAGCAAAGCTTCGCCGAGAAAACGTGTATGGTAAGTGATTTGTTTTCCTTTGTATTTCATTTTCTGTTCAAAATTAGATTGCTGAAGCTTAAAGCAGAGGATGATTTTCTTGAATCTTCTTTGTGGATTATCCACGATTTTTGGCCGAATATGCTTTATAGGCTGATTGGGATAATTTTTCTTTGTCGACAAAATTGCGGGACTAATTATAATATCGATGGAGCAAAAATCGGTGAAACTATTTGATACCCGGTTGATGTTTGGTGAAATGCCTAACCGAAAGTCATGCTTGAAAATGATTTTGCCGCACTTTGTAGAATAGTCCACTGCTTGGAGTTTTGTACGATTTCATTACCTAATGTTTGTTTTTGGAAAAAGATTGATGCTTGATGTTCGGGTTGAGATGGGTATAAGAATTTGCTGCTTTGGGTTGCTGAAGCTCTGTGTTTGCTTGAAGTTAATGTTTAGTTGCTGTCCATAATTTTAGATTGTCCGTGCCTTATGTGTTGAATTGAAATCTCATGATTGTTGAGCAATTTTGGAGTTTGATTAACTTCAATTCAAGCAAAATCTGATGAAATTCTAATGCCTTCAACCTGTTCGTTAAAATGGCCGAACGAGGATTGCTTTGTATGAGTTCGACGGAAATGGAGTCCGATGCTTATTCTCCTTGTCTTGTGGTTTAACCCCAGAATTTTAGGACTTCATAATTTGACCCCAAAATGTTCATAATTCCTTCAGTTAGATCCCTATTTTTGTTGTGTTGGAACCCCTTAATCTTCCCTCTTGTTCTGATATGACCTGGAAAATCGGAAAAGTTAAGTTCGTTTCTCTCTTTTAGATTTTAATCATCTTTTAATATGCATTAGTAGTCTTTTAACTAGATTAATTCTTGTTTTTAGGACATAATTGTGGCTCAATAATTTTTGTTGATTTTATCATGTTGGGTTTTAGTGAAATATGTGATTTGAGTTAAGAGGTTATTTTTGTTTGGGTTTTAAAAGTGAGTTTAATAATATTTGTTTGGGTTTCTTATTGGGCTTAGGAAGGTTAAAATTCAAAACTTTTGGTTGGATTTTAGGATTGGGTTGTTGATTATTTTGGTTGGATTTTAATTGTTAAAAAGTGGGTTGACCCATTTCAGTACCTTGGACTTTTGGTCGGGCTTAAGGAGTCCTTGGCCCAAGAAACAAATAAGCAAAACGGCCCAATGGCCTGATTCACCAAGAAACTAGAAAACGTGTTGCATAATGGTCCCTGTACTTTTGGACATCTTCATTGTGGCCCTAAAAACTTCTAGTTTCTTTCAATTGAGTCCCAAATTTAATTGCAAATAGGTCCCTGAACTTAATTTTTCTTTAATTGTGACCCTAGATCTTTGTGATAATTGTAATTGAACCCCCAAAACTTTGTTAATGTTTGCAATCAAATCTTTTATTCTTTTGACTTCTTGAATGTGGGTTGTTTATATGACTTAATTGATTCAATTTCACGATTCATTTTTATCTTTTGTGATTATTTGTTAATTAAAATGATGCCTTGACCTTTTCTTTGTATTTTGGAGGATAAATATGTAATTCCATTTCATTATGACCCCGACTCAAGGGAGGTACACCCTATCCCTTGATTTCTTACTTTATTTGACTCTATGTGCCCTATGTGACTCTATGTGTTTAATTGCATGCCTTTTGAATGTTTTCATTTTATTTATTTATTTATTCGCTTCAGGCGTTTTAATTTCGTATATTTATTTTACTTCATTTTGATTATTTAAGAAGCATTTAAATGCCAAAGTTGTAATAGTTAGGTTTATTTATTTTCATTTCCCCCGTTAGATTGTAGTAGGCCCCCCTCAAATGTAATAGCTAGGGTTTCATTCGCTTTCTTGTCGCTTGTGTGATTTGCATGCTTACGTGCTATGTGTTACCGCTTTCTTAGGGCCTTGCATCTAGATATCATGACTATGTGTTATGTGTTTATGTGATATTATGTGTTTACTCGCTTTATTATGTTTTTATGAGATTGTAATTAATGTGTGATGTTACCACGTTAGTCCAACACTAGTTGTGGTTTCCTTGTTCGATTTCTCACTAGTCCAACGCTAGTGAGAAAGTAGAAATATGGGTTAGTCCAACGCTAGACCCTTAGGAGCCCTTCGCGCGTTAGATCATGATTGTGTGATAAAATCACCTCATCTCATGCATATTTTACTTTCTAGGGTCTTTTAGCATTTTGTGTGATATTCCCCTTATACGTATATCCCTTACCCCTAATTTCCCTCCATATATACCCTATGCATGACACATAACATTAGAATTGCATTTCATTTTAGAATTAGGATTAGGGTAGTGCACTTGCTTGATTAGATTAGGGAATAACCCTTGGATATGGGATATGGACGAGTTTGGCTTTTTCTAGTCTTAGCACGTTCGTATTCCCTCTATTAAAGGGAACATTGAAAGTCACGAGTATAAGTCCCCCGTACCCATTATGATGCATTCCTTTAGGTCATACACATTTGTATATTATTATTTTCTTTGCTTTATCTTTCTTTCGAGTCTCATGACTTGCATTATTCGTGACCTCTCCAAAGAGTCATTATTAGGCATCACAATTAATGTGATTGGCACCATTCAAGTTTGAAGATAAATTTTACCCCCGATACCCCCCCTAGGTCTAGGGTTTGCATTCATATAGTACATCCAAATGTGATAAATTCTTTGGTTAAAACAAGAAAATTCTTGACTAAATCACGCAACTAGCCTTGACTAGGTCGAAGGGGTGCCTTGGATTTTTATCCTTACCTTCCCCTTCGTCAAATGTGACTCCCGAACCTTTCCTTTGATTTTCGTAGACTAGGAGTCGTTTAAAGGGGTTTTTCTACTTTTTCCTTTGAAAACTCATTTTTGGTGACTTGGTACACCTTAACTCAATACCAAGTGGCGACTCCATTTCTTAACTCAAACCCTTTTTAAACTATCTTTTGGGTCGAATCGTCGCATTTTCAAGTCCCATTTAGACCCATATTTTTCTTCATTTTCTATGTAAATCAAAATTCATTTTTCAAATAAAAAATTCACTTTTTTTAAAACCATTTATTTTTTTTATAAAAATGGGGCTGCGATTCCGCTGAAGTTAAAAAATTCACTTTTTTTTAACCATTTATTTCTCTCCAATTTAGTCAAAGATTTTCTTGTTTTAACCAAAGCATTTATCACATTTGAATGCACTACATGAATGCAAACCCTAAACTTAGGAGGGCATCGGGGGGTCAAAATATCTCTTCAAAGCTTGAATGGTGCCAATCACATTAATTTTGATGCCCAATAATGACTCTTTGGAGAGGTCACGAACAATGCAAAAATATGAAACTCTAAGAAGAGGAAAAGAATAAAATAATTAAAGAAATATACACGTCTTAAAGGAATGCATCATGTCGGGTACGGGGGACTAATGTTCGTGACTCAATTTTCCCTTTAAACAGAGGGAATACGAGCGTGCTAAGGTTAGAAATGCCAAACTCGTCCATATCCCATATCCCTTATCCAAGGGGCTATTCCCTAATCTAATCAAGCAAATGCACTACCCTAATTCTAATTCTTAAATGAAATGCAAATCTAAATGTTATATATACATAGGGGTAAGGGATATTTTATTAGAGGAAATATTATGTGAAAATGATAAAGATCCTAAAAATGAAAAAATATGCATAAAGTGTAATGTAATCATACAAACATGATCTAGCGAGGGAGGTCCCTAAGGGTCTAGCGTTGGACTAGCCCTTAACTAACGTTCTCTCACAAGCATTGGACTTGTAAGAGCTCGAAGGGAAGACCATGACTAGCATTGGACTAGCCACGGTAACGTACATTCCATCCACATAATCAGATATAATATTAAAGCAAATAGGCATACAAAAGCACATAGTTTCACATAGCACGTATCACATAAGCATGCTTATCTAGATGCAAAAACCTAAGGAAAGCAATTAAACACATAGGCATATAGGCACACGCAAACATATAGCACACAAGCCCTATCTATTACACTTGGGGAGGTCCTACTACAATCTAAGGGGAAAAAGAAATAAATAAATAAAATAATAACCTAACTATTACAACCTTGGCATTAAATTGCCTTTCAAATAATCAAATTGAACTAAAATAAATATGCAAAGCCAATAAATAAATAAATGAAATAAATAAATAAAAAACATTCAAGAGGCATACAATCAAACATGTAAAGTCACATAGGGCACGTAGAGTCAAATAAAGTAAGAATAAGGGATAGAGTGTACCTCCCTTGAGTTGATGCCCTAATGGGGTGAGATTACTTATTTACCCTCCAAAATAAAAGAAAAAGGTCAAGGCATCACTTTAATTAACAAACCACAGAAGATAAAAGTGAACATGAAATTGAATCAATTAAATCATGTAAACAACCCACATTTAGGAAGTTAGAAGAAGAAGGGACTTAATTGCAACAAATTAACAAAATTTAGGGGCTGAAATTAAAGAAAAAATAAGGCTTAGGGGCCTATTTACAATTAAATTAAGGACTCAATTGAAAAAACATTGAAAGTTTGTAAGGCCGTGGTGAAATTAAAGAGAAGTACATGGACTGATCTGCAAAATTTGTTTCTCTGGCTTCTTAATGGATCAAACCACTGGGCTATTTTATTTATTTGTTTGGGCCAAAAATCACTTGTCCCAATCGGAAGTCCAAGGAAACCAAGCGGGCTAGCCCATCATTTTCACTAATCTAACTCATACACAGTTAAGGGCCTCAAGCTTTCAAGCCCAAATCATAAACCCAAAATCCATTAGTCCAACCCAACTAAGTATTATTACCCAAAACCTAAACCATACTACTAAATCCAACAAGATAGACAAAATAACTAAAATTATCAAGCCACAATTATGATTTAAATCCCTGAATTAATTTATCCAAAAAAATCACATAAAATAGGCAAACATAGGATTAAGCTCAAGAAAGGCAAAAATGAACTCGATTTTTCCAAATTTTGGGACCACGGTGAACAAGGAGAAGACTTGAGGGGTTCATATGCAACAAAAACAGGGACCTAATTGAAGGAATTACAACAGTTTTGGGGGGCAAATTATGAAGTTCTAAAACCTTTAGGGTTATATCACAACGGAAAACAAAAATGGATGGACTGAGATTGCATTTTTAGACCAACGGTCTTCTTCTCCGATAGTACAGACAGCAATCCACCATTTCTGTCTTACTTACAACCAGAGCAATTCCCAAAAAACCAATTTTAATTCTAGCCCTTCCCAATCAACTCGACAATCACACAAACTTCTTCTCAAACCATTTCAATTCGAATTTATTCAACCGAAAACATGAGAAACAGAAAAATGGAGGCCAGCAATGCATCAAAATTTCTCAAACGTGAGGAAACAGATTGGCCGACTTAGCCGGTTTCTTCACACACGAAAATGTAACAGAACATCTTTCAACGAGAATTTTCGGATGGACATTTCATCGAACAGATTGAGGGCATTAGAAGTTTCACCAATTCTTTGATATATTGGAACTATAATCGGCCCAAAATTGTTCAGTAATAAAAATTTCAGTCCACTTAATCCCATAAGAGCACGTACAATCAAAAAAAAATGACGGACAATCAATCAAGAAAGTCGCAACAACCAATTCACAGAAACATGCTCGGGGTTGGGATTTTCAGCATTTGTGCCTGAAAGGCAAACCGAAATTCGAAGGGAGAATTGGCTTACAGTGCTTTCTTGGCGACAATTTGCAGGCGATGGTGATGGATTGACGGTGAGGTGGTAGTGGATTTCGGTGGGCAGCAGCTGCTCCAATTTCTTCTATATCCGTCAAATTTCCTTTTGCTACTGGTTTTTCTTTCCCTTAGTTTTTCTCTGCCCAAACTCCTCCTCCTCCATAACTTCCTTTTCTTCCTCCTTGTTTTCTCTTTTTTTTTCCCAGATTTTTCTCTTGTTCGCTCAATCACTCTTGCTCTCTCGCGTTTAACCCCGAAGTCCGCCCCTTTGTTTTTTCTTGCTCTGTTTTTTACGTTCTTTTCATTTTGCTCTGTTTCATTCTTTCAAATTTTTCCTTCACTTTGCCGAAGCCTTTTCCCTCTGGCTTTTCTTCTCTGTTTTTGTTCGCCGAAGCCTCCTTTCCAATTTTCAGATTTTCTCCTTTATTCCGCTATTCTTTTTTCAATTCTTCCTGTTCGCCGCCCCTCTTTCTCCCCTCTGTTTTTCCTTTTGCTCTTAAGCTTTTCGCGGCCTTGCTCCTCTGCTCTTCTCCGCCGCCCTCTGTTTCTTTTTTTCTATTCTCCTTTCTTTAGGCCGAAAGCCTTCCCTTCTAATCTTTCTTTGCTTCTCTTTTTCTAGCCTCCGATGAAGCACCCCTTTTTTTTCCTGAAGCCCTCTCTCTTTTCCCTCAAGCTTTCTCAGCTCTCTGTTTTTCGTTAGCCTCTTTCGTAGCCCCCCCTCCCTTTTGGCTTGCGGCTCCTTGGCATTTTAAAGGCACCTTAAAAGACTAAACCTAATATGAAAGGCCAAGATTTCAAACCCTAAAGTAGGCTTATGTGTCTTATTCTTGTCCCTTTGATTGACTTTTTTTCTTTTTCTTTTTTCCAAAATTTAGTGCAAAAAACTCTTAATTCAATTAAAGTAAGACAAGAGACACGAATCGAAACAAATAAAATTAAATAAAAATAAAACCTAAAATCGAAACAAATAAAAAAAAAAAATTAAATTAATTAAATGATTAAAGTTTGAAATCAAAATTTGGTGTCTACAGTTTGCCCCTCTTTGTCTGAGTTTTGGAAAAACTTGAGACAAAGAAGTAGACACCAAATACTTACCTGTGTTATTCGGCTGCGAACGACTCGAACGACTGACGCTTTTGAAATGAGGACTGACCTCTTTAGCAAAACTTTAAAATGGGACTTACCCAGACGAGAATTTTAAAACGGGACTGACCCGTACAAAAATTTAAACCATGGGACTGACCCGAATGAGAATTTAATCATGGGACTGACCCGAACAAAATTTGAATCATGGGACTGACCCGAACAAAATTTAATCATGAGACTGACCCGATCAAGAAATTTAAAAGGGGACTGACCCGAACAGACAATTTAAACGGGACTGACCCGAACAGAAAATTTAAATGGGACTGACCCGAACAGGAAATTTAAAAGGGGACTGACCCCAACAGGAATTTAAATCGGAACTGACCCGAAGGGGACTGTCCCTAACATGAAATTTGAATTGAGACTGACCCGAAAAAAATTAAATCATGGTGGCCCGAACAAAATTTAAAATCATGGGATTGACCCGAACAAAAACTTAAATCATGGGACTAGCCCGAACAAAATTTAAATCATGGGACTAGCCCGATCAAAATTTAAATCATGGGACTGACCCGAACAAACTTTTAAATCATGGGACTCACTCATGTTTAGTGTCGATGTAAATGAAATGCTCACTAGTGAGACTGACCCATGTTTAGTGGCAATGAAAATAAAATGCACACTAATGGGACTGACCCATGTTTAGTGGCGGTAAAAAATAAAATGCACGCTAGTGGAACTGACCAATGTTTAGCGGCAATGAAAATGAAATGCACACTGGTGGGACTAACCCATGTTCAGTGGCAATGAAAATGAAATGCACACTAGTGGGACTGACCCATGTTTAGTGGCAATGAAATGCACGCTAGTGGGACTGACCCATGTTTAGCGGCAATGAAAATGGAATGCACACTGGTGGGACTGACCCATGTTCAGTGGCAATACACAATGAAATGCTCACTAGTGGGACTGACCCACGGCTAGTGGCAATACACAATGAAATGCTCACTAGTGGGACTGACCCACGGCTAGTGGCAGTGTACAATGAAATGCTCACTAATGGGACTGACCCACGGCTAGTGGCAATGCAAATGAAGTACTCACTAGTGGGACTGACCCAACGGCTAGTGGCAGAATAAAAGAAATGCGCACTAGTGGGACTGACCCAACGGCTAGTGGCGATGCAAAATAAAGTGCTCACTAGTGGGACTGACCCAACGGCTAGTGGCAGAATAAAAGAAATGCGCACTAGTGGGACTGACCCAACGGCTAGTGGCAGTATAAAAGAAATGCGCACTAGTGGGACTGACCCAACGGCTAGTGGTAGTATAAGAGAAATGCTGGTATGTATGAAGAGACTGTATAAGACTTGCTTGAAAAATTATCCAAAGATTTGCCCCAGTGTGATGAATTGGTCAGTGGGATTAAACCCGAGCCTGCTTTAGCTGGTGGTGCAAAATCCAAACCCAACGTGATGTTTGCGAAGTTGGCGGCACAAAATCACGAAAACCAAGCCCAATGTGATGTTTGTGAACGTTGGCGGGCACAAAATCCAGGCCAACGATGACATTTGTTGATGTTGGCCGGCACAAAATCCAGGCCCAACGTGATCTTTGTGAAGTTGGCGGCACAAAATCCAGGCCCAACGTGATCTTGTGAATGGTCAGTGGGATAAGACCCAGTCCTGCCATCCAATTGGTCAAGAAATTAAGTATGATTGTCAAAAAAAAGGGGGGATAGAAGGGTGCGCGGCATACGCTGAAACTTCGCCCACAAGACATTAAATTTGATTTTTGTTGTTGTTTTTTTTTTTTGACCTTTTAAGAGAGAACCTTTTTCAAAAATAATTTGCCCCAGTGTAGGTCCCTTTTCCCTTTCTTCGGCATCGGCCTTCCAATTGATGTTTTTCCATCATTTTGAGTCATGAATACCTGCACAGGGGGGGCTTACCAAAGTACAACATGTACTTAAATTGATGCACTTACTACTCATGAAAAAAGCAGCGTGATTGATTTGAAAGTATATTATTTGACTCTTGGACGAAATTCCCAAATGTATTAAAAATTTTGCCCCAGTGTGGCATATTTGTCGAATCTCACAACTAACAATATTCCCCCCAGTACATGCCCCATTCGGCAGCATCTCTTAAAGAATTTGTCCATTTGTGAACCTATCTCAATTGCAAAATTTCGTTTGATGACTCTCCATTTATCTTGAACAATGTAAGAAACTATGTTTCCTAACAAAAAATTTCATGATGAACTTATCAAAATAATACCAAATTACAAAAGATTTCTTTCCCACTTTAGCATCAATGCTTAGGATAATTGGTCACCACTCATCTTTCAGAACCAATCAAGTGGGTGTTATTTCTGCTTTTGAGATGGCTAAGGAAAAATGAGAGGTTAGGGTCTGCCTTATTCTTGTGCCCCAATGGTATGTAACCTATCCAACATCACGTCTTAGTGAAAGCAAAGAGTTTGTCACCCTTATTTCTTAAACAAAACGTAGTCAACATATAAGCTTTATAAGTTTGCAACAATATGGGTAGAAACGATAGCTAAACATGTGAAAACTGGTTATACCCTTATGAGCACAAATGATTGATGGATTTCTTACGAGCATAATCCTCACTTTGGGTCGTCATGAAGGATAAGTCGGCGATGGACTTTATGAGCTTGTAACGTGGCTTGAAACGATAGTTAAAGAATAAGTTTTTCAGGGACATTGCACCGAAGATCGCATTTTTCCAAAATTGCCCCTATTTTAAACTCAAAGATCTCAGACTTTGTTTGCATTTTTCTCATCATTTACCAGGGACTTCAGCGTCAAATTTTTCTTCATTTTTCTTGCATTTACTTTTTCTTACTTTGCTTTTGCTTCTTTTTCCTTTTCCTCGACCTGGTGGGTTTTCATATGGTAAGTAGCGTCAACCCCATACCCAAGCAATTCAGAAATACAGCTAAAATTTTCGGCATCAGAAATTTTCTTGACAGGGTCATTGCAAAGAATAGAAGTCAGGACTTTCGGCTTTTGTAATGGGGGTCTGGTGGGGTGCTTATAAAAGTTGAGGCTTGAAGGCAGATTTCAAAAGTGGTTTAAGTAATCTGAGATCGCATCGTTGCGCCAACCCTATTTGAGGGTTAAATCAAAAACTTGCCCCAATTTATTCTCAATTGAGGCTCTTTTCCTTTCATTTTCCTTCTTTTCTTTTTCTTTTTCTTTTCTTTCTTTTCTTTTCTGGCCTTCAGTCATTTCAATTCATCGCGAGGTTTTCTTTTTGCTTGTCCGGCCTTCGTTCAAAATTAAATTTGCCCCAGTTTGGGGTTTTTTCTTTTTCCCTTTTTTTCAAAACTCAATTTACCCCAATGTGGGGTTTACGATTCTCAGAGGTTGCCAAACGAAATAGTTTATTCTGAATGTTCAAAAGGGAAAACTATGGATAAAATATTTGATTGGAAAGGAAGACGGCCTGACTTTCGTTCCATTCCTCACATTGACCCTGAAAGGAAACTTTCATTAATGCGAAATTTCTTGCATGTATCTGAATTAATTGACTGAGGAAGACTCTTGTTCATCCATAAGTGGTTCTTTCCTTTTCTATTCCAAACTGAAACCCAGGTAGAATCCAGTTTCCCCAATTTGCGGTTTCCTTTTCTTCTCTTTTCTTTCTTTTTTTTTTAATTTAGCATTTTTGCAAAATTCCCCAATCTCCTTCCCCAATGTGGGGTGCGATCATAAGTGCATTCGAAAAGAACCACCTATTTTGGCTCAAATGAGGATGCAAGGGGTAATCAGTGTTTAGGTTGTAGAAACGATGGCCAAAGCATCATTCTTACGCCTCATGACAACCAAAGTAAACGAATTGCTCGTTGAGAACCCATTCCCTTTTGATATTTGAAATTTTCCAACGTAGGGTAATGACCATTAAGGCTCTTATTTGAAACGAAATTATTCTTTCAATGGGTCAAATGGGGGAGCAAATGATAAAATCTGTATAGGTAGAGAAACGAATGCTTGAAGTGTCATTCCAAATTTTCAAAACAAACAAGAATAACGCACATTTTTGCTTTCACTTAGATGTGATTGCATCTGGTTAGACCAGTGAGCATTTTCATGCAAAGATTTCCCCAATTTACAATTTATCAATCAATGTGACTGATTTTTGGAGGGGGCAAATAGAGGTGGGCAAAATAGGAATTGTATAGTGAAGGAAACAAGGTATCTCATTGGGTCTTCCGAAACCAACCAATCAATTTGAGTGGCTTCTAATAATTTCGAGCACTCTTATTGTACAGTTTGTATCACCAATCTAGTGTATACACTTGTGAGTTTTCAGGCAAGAAGTTGAAAAAATCTCAATTTCGTCTTATTTCTTGAAATTCATCATGAAATCCCTCAAATAGCCAAAAAAGAATGAAATATACATGATTATATACAAAACAACAAAAATAAAAAAAAAACTTTATTACTGAAAAAGTTTGAAACAAAATTTCTACAAATGAGAAGAGAAAGATTTCTGAAGAGCTTTACACACTTGTTTGCCTCCTTTTCGGAACAGAATTTTTCTTTTCTTTGAAAAATGATGATGAAGACTCTTAGAGGCTTTAGCCTAGCGCTTCCAAAATAGATCCTTCATGTTTTCATTGCAGGGTCTGCCCAAGAATCAAATAATACTTGTAATTTTCACACTTTATTAGATCAGAATTGTTATCCGATATAGAAAAACATTCTTTACCTTCTTGAAGCATTTTTTATGAATGCAGGGGAGGGGGAAAAAAAAGAAAAATACCCCGAGTTAGTAAGCAAGACTATAAAATCGGTATGCATGTCCTATGGGGGAACCCTTTTATGCCAAGAGTAGGCCTAACATGAATCCTCTGGGGGTAGGCACTATACAATACCTAATGAATCCGACCAACTTATTGAGTGAAAAATAATTTTAACAAATTTGGTCAATTGGAGTGAGAAGAGACATTTGTCCTAAAAATGAGGACAAAGTCCGAATGGATTGCTTGCTTCGATCAACACATAAAATGATGTGTAAAAGAATCTACTCTTGAAAGGATTGCAATGTCTCGACTAATTTATTCAGTGAACCTTAGACTTAAACCCTAAAGGGAATAAGCTGGTCAAACGAATAGGATGAAATTGATGATTTATTCAAAATCGACTAAATTACCTTAAAAAGGGTAAACTGGTCAAATGAATTGAATGAAATTTGATTATTTATTCAAAATTGAACGGATAACCCTGAAAATGAATTAAACTAATCAAATGAATTGAATGAAATCAATTGATCAAACAGATCAAGTAAAATGATGATTTATTCAAAATCGATCGAATTACCCTAAAACTTGCCCTAAAAATAGGTAAACTGGTCAAATGGATCGGATGATTTATTCAAAATTGACTAGATCACCCTAAAAAGGGTAAACTGGTCAAATGAAATTTGAACGAAACTGATGACTTATTCAAAATTGATTGAATTGACCTAAGAATGGGTAAACTAATCAAATGAATTAAATGAAATTGGTGGTCTATTCAAAATCGACTAGATTGCCCTAAAATGGATAAACTAGTCAAATGAATTCAAAATCGACTAGGTTGCCCTAAAAATGAACAAATTGATAAAATGGACTGGATGAAATTGATGAATAAAATGGTCCAATGGATTGAATGGAATTGACGGCTTGTTGCGATGCATTAGTCTATGAGCCTTCTAATATCAAATTTTGGCCTCAATTTATTTATCGTCTCAATAGTGAGGAAATATTGGTGAATTTGTTCCAATTAATGTCCTTTACGCCAGGGATTTTTACCAATTTTGATAAAGTGGCCAAAAAGTGATTATTAAACGCTCATATTCCAAAGATCGCTCTATGAAAATGATCGGATCCTACCTTACCTTGTGCACTACCCCTTTGGATGGTACAAAATGTAAACGTGCAAGTCTCCTTGGATTAAGTATCCGAGACACAAGGTGGCTTATTCCTAACACGGGATCCCCTAAATGGCATTCCCCTTCTAGGGTTTATGCATGATGCCAGTTTATCAAGGCGATAAAATATGCAATGATATCATGACCTAAAAAGGACCCTTTGGATGCCAGGGTGGGCCTAGAATGATGTTCAATTTTCAATCTATAAATGCAATTCATTGGAATCTTAAACATGCAATAACCTATCTAAGAGGGTAAGTTCTAAAAGTGGATCATGCCAGATCTCTTAATTCCTAGCGTTTGTGAATGCCAAAGACAAGAAAACAAAGAAATGTTAGCTCAGTAAATAATCACATAACACGTTGAGGCAATTAAATAATAATAAAATATAGAAAGCAGAAATAAGGAAAAAAAAGGGTTGGAATCCCTCCCCTCGTGCCTAGTGTCCCTAATTCAGGATAAGGTTGACTCTACCCTAGGCATTTCTAATATGGATGCATGAGGTTTGGCTTACTAATGCATCTATACTCGATAAGGCTTCGGCTCCCAAGCCTTCAGACCTAAAGGCGAAGGGTCATCACTCCCAGGGCCTTTGGTCGGTGGCTCGAGTGATCCTTTAGGTAGCGCTATGGGCGCAGGGCACACCATCCGCCTACCCAAGGCAATCGATCCTAATCCTACAAGGAGGTGTGGGAAACGCCCACGAAAAAGAAAAAAGATAGGGTAAATAAAACTATGCATGCACGTATGGGGTGCTTTCTTATTGAGGGGAGGGATTATACCATAAATGCGGACGGAGGTTCTAGGGTGACTACCCCCCATCCCAAAATGCAATCGCGAAACAAGTAAAAGTAACAAATAAATGAACCATCCATTCATCACAAACATAGTGTGCAAAGAGCGATTATGCGCGCGATAGATGCAAAATCCCTAAAAAGAGAAAAAGGGCAAAAGGGAAAGAGGAATGCAATCCTAAACATCCAAATGTAATAGATAAGAAGGTTAAAAGAAGAAAAAGATTGACTAAATCAAATTTGCTCGGACTCTCTAAGTCCCCAGTGGAGTCGCCAGCTGTCGCGCCCCATTTTTTATAGGAAAAATAAATAGTATTTAAAAGGTGAATTTTGATTCAATTTTTGGTTGAAAAATGAATTTTTGATTTAAAAAAGAAAAATGAAAACATGGGTCTAAATGGGACTTAAAAATGCGACGATTTGACCCAAAATATAGTTTAAAAAGGGTTTTTGAAATAAAAATCAGAGTCGCCACTTGGTATTGAGTTAAGGTGTACCAAGTCACCAAAAATGAGTTTTCAAAGGAAAAAGTAGAAAAAACCCCTTTTAAACGATTCCTAGTCTACGAAAATCAAAGGAAAGGTTCGGGAGTCATATTTGATGAAGGGGAAGGCAAGGATAGAAATCCAAGGCACCCCTTCGACCTAACCAAGGCTAGTTGCGTGATTTAGTCAAGGATTTTCTTATTTTTAACCAAAAAATTTATCACATTTGGATGTACTATATGAATGCAAACCCTAGACCTAGGAGGGTATCGGGGGGCAAAATTTCTCTTCAAAGCTTGAGTGGTGCCAATCACATTAATTGTGATGCCCAATAATGACTCTTTGGAGAGGTCACGAACAATGCAAAAATATGAAACTCTAAGAAGAGGAAAAGAATAAAATAATTATAGAAATATACATGTCTTAAAGGAATGCATCATGTCGGGTACGGGGGACTAATGTTCGTGACTCAATTTTTCCTTTAAACAGAAGGAATACGAGCGTGCTAAGGCTAGAAAAGCCAAATTCGTCCATATCCTATATCCAAGGGGCTATTCCCTAATCTAATCAAGCAAATGCACTACCCTAATTCTAATTCTTAAATGAAATGCAAATCTAAATGTTATATATACATAGGGGTAAGGGATATTTTATTAGAGGAAATATTATGTGAAAATGATAAAGATCCTAAAAATGAAAAAATATGCATAAAGTGTAATGTAATCATACAAACATGATCTAGCGAGGGAGGTCTCTAAGGGTCTAGCATTGGACTAGCCCTTAACTAACGTTCTCTCACAAGCATTGGACTTGTAAGAGTTCGAAGGGAAGACCATGACTAGCATTGGACTAGCCACGGTAACGTACATTCCATCCACATAATCAGATATAATATTAAAGCAAATAGGCATACAAAAGCACATAGTTTCACATAGCACGTATCACATAAGCATGTTTATCTAGATGCAAAAACCTAAGGAAAGCAATTAAACACGTAGGCATATAGGCACACGCAAACAAATAGCACACAAGCCCTATCTATTACACTTGGGGAGGTCCTACTACAATCTAAGGGGAAAAAGAAATAAATAAAATAATAACCTAACTATTACAACCTTGGCATTAAATTGCCTTTCAAATAATCAAATTGAACTAAAATAAATATGCAAAGCCAATAAATAAATAAATGAAATAAATAAATAAAAAACATTCAAGAGGCATACAATCAAACATGTAAAGTCACATAGAGCACGTAGAGTCAAATAAAGTAAGAATAAGGGATAGAGTGTACCTCCCTTGAGTTGATGCCCTAATGGGGTGAGATTACTTATTTACCCTCCAAAATAAAAGAAAAAGGTCAAGGCATCACTTTAATTAACAAATAACCACAGAAGATAAAAGTGAACATGAAATTGAATCAATTAAATCATGTAAACAACCCACATTTAGGAAGTTAGAAGAAGAAAGGACTTAATTGCAACAAATTAACAAAATTTAGGGGCTGAAATTAAAGAAAAAATAAGGCTTAGGGGCCTATTTACAATTAAATTAAGGACTCAATTGAAAAAACATTGAAAGTTTGTAGGGCCGTGGTGAAATTAAAGAGAAGTACATGGACTGATCTGCAAAATTTGTTTCTCTGGCTTCTTAATGGATCAAACCACTGGGCTATTTTATTTGTTTGTTTGGGCCAAGAATCACTTGGCCCAATCAGAAGTCCAAGGAAACCAAGCGGGCTAGCCCATCATTTTCACTAATCTAACTCATACACAGTTAAGGGCCTCAAGCTTTCAAGCCCAAATCATAAACCCAAAATCCATTAGTCCAACCCAACTAAGTATTATTACCCAAAACCTAAACCCAACAAGATAGACAAAATAACTAAAATTATCAAGCCACAATTATGATTTAAATCCCAGAATTAATTTATCCAAAAAAAATCACATAAAATAGGCAAACATAGGATTAAGCTCAAGAAAGGCAAAAATGAATTCGATTTTTCCAAATTTTAGGACCACGGTGAACAAGGAGAAGACTTGAGGGGTTCATATGCAACAAAAACAGGGACCTAATTGAAGGAATTACAACAGTTTTGGGGGGCAAATTATGAAGTTCTAAAACCTTTGGGGTTATATCACAAAGGAAAACAAAAATGGATGGACTGAGATTGCATTTTTAGACCAACGGTCTTCTTCTCCAATAGTACATACATCAATCCACCATTTCTGTCTTACTTACAACCAGAGCAATACCCAAAAAACCAGTTTTAATTCTAGTCCTTCCCAATCAACACGACAATCACACAAACTTCTTCTCAAACCATTTCAATTCGAATTTATTCAACCGAAAACATGAGAAACAGAAAAATGGAGGCCAGCAATGCATCAAAATTTCTCAAACGTGAGGAAACAGATTGGCCGACTTAGCCGGTTTCTTCACACATGAAAATGCAACAGAACATCTTTCAACGAGAATTTTCGGCTAGACATTTCATCGAACAGATTGAGGGCATTAGAAGTTTCACCAATTCTTTGATATATTGGAACTATAATCGGCCCAAAATTGTTCAGTAATAAAAATTTCAGTCCACTTAATCCCATAAGAGCACGTACAATAAAAAAAAAATGACGGACAATCAATCAAGAAAGTCGCAACAACCAATTCACAGAAACATGCTCGGGGTTGGGATTTTCAGCATTTGTGCCTGAAAGACAAACCGAAATTCGAAGGGAGAATTGGCTTACAGTGCTTTCTTGGCGCACGTGTAAAAAATCCCTTGCGAAAAGGACATTAATTTGAAAAATTTAAAAATATTTCCTCACTGTTGAGACAGTAAATAAGTTGAGGCCAAAATTTGATATTAGAAGGCTCATAGGCTAATGCATCGCAATAAATTTTTGAAACTACCAATAAGCCGTCAATTCCATTCAATCCATTGGACCATTTTATTCATCAAATTCATCCAGTCCATTTTATCAATTTGTTCATTTTTAGGGCAACCTAGTCGATTTTGAATTCATTTGACTAGTTTATCCATTTTAGGGCAATCTAGTCAATTTTGAATAAGATCACCAATTTCATTCATTTCATTTGATTAGTTCTTAGGGCAATCTTATCGATTTTGAATAAATCGTCAATTTCGTCCGATCCATTTGATCAGTTTACCTATGTTTAGGACAATTCGGTCGATTTTGAATAAATCATCATTTCACTCGATCTGTTTGATCAATTGATTTCATTCAATTCATTAGATTAGTTTAATTCATTTTTAGGGTTATCCATTCAATTTTGAATAAATAATCAAATTTCATTCTATGCATTTGACCATTTTACCCTTTTTAAGGTGATCCGGTCAATTTTTGAATAAATCATCAATTTCATCCAACCCAGTCGACTAATTAGGGTTTTAATTTCAAATTTCAAGTTAAGAAACCTAGTTGTTTTTAAGAAAATCACCCATTGCATTTATTTGATTTGGATGAATTAGGGTTTTAATCCATGTTAAGAAATTTCAAAATTTTCCAATAGCAAGCTCCTCAAAGTTAAATCAATTTGTACGAATTCTTGTGCCAACCAAAACCATTCATTCATTCAGATTTGTTCTCATTTTTTTGGAGATCTCTCGCTGTTCAATTGGTCCAAAATTTTCAAATTACTTTTCAAATCAAATGTTACTAAGTTGATCGGATCCATCAGGTATGGTATAGTGCCTACCTCAGAGGATTACATCATATTAGGCTTACCCTTGGCAAAAAGGGTTCCCCCATAGGACATGCATCCGAATTCTTTGGATACTTACTAACTCTTGTCTTTTTCTTTTTCTTTTCTTTATTTTTGGAATAGCTAAGCAAGGGCTAAATCTAAAGGCGATTCATTTCAAAATTTTCAGGTAATATTTAAACATGGCTTCTCGTCGAAGCCCCATCATCACACGATCCCGTAGTCAAGCCCAGAGGAGTCGTGTAAACATGAGTGTACAACCGGAACCATCGGATAGGTCTGCTACTACCGCTCAACCTGAGACTACGAGTTTAGGGGTTCAGCTAACCGAGATGCTTACTAAGTTTGGTGAGATGGCTACCGAGATGGCGGCCCAAAAGAAATTGATTGATGAGCTTATCAGTAGCGGAGTTCAACCCGAGCCAGTACCCGTCAGACAACCTGAGCAAGAACCATTTGTCATACCCCCGACTCAAACTACTGTTATACCATCTTTCCCTATTCCCCCCGAAGCAACCTTCACCTATACCACCGCAAATTTGCCATACACCTACCCTCCTAATCCTTCATTTCTTCCTACTCACACGCAAATTTCACCACCACAAGTCACTTCGAATATGCTTCCTGAGCAGTATACTTTTCATCCCACCACTACAGAGCCCTTATTGCCAGACCATACTGTCCAAGCTAAACCAGAAATAGGAGAATTTTCTACCCTTGTTGATGTGAAGTTACTCAAGCGCCTTGACCGTTTTAATGAATTTATAAGGAAGAGTCAGGGGTTAAACAAGCAAGGAGTGCTGGACTATGATGAGTTTTACCTTTTTCCGAATGTGCAATTGCCTGAGGGGTTCAAAACCCCGAAATTCAACAAGTATGATGGGACGGGTAATCCCAAGACACACCTCCGACTATTCGCCAACAAATTGGGTAAGCCAACAGATGATGAAAATCTACCTTTAAGGCTATTTCCAGAAAGTCTGGAAGGCGACGCACTTGATTGGTACTCAAATTTGAAGTCTGATGAGATAAAGACTTGGTTGGACCTGTCCGATGCATTTATAAGGCAATATGAATACAACTGTGAACTAGCACCGACGCGGACCACACTAGAGGGGACAAAGAGGAAGCCATCTGAAGATTATAAAACCTATGCTAAAAGATGGAGGAAAATAGCTGCAAAGGTTGAGCCGCCAATGACTGAAGATGAAATCATTCGCACCTTCATTAAAGCACACGATCTCCCGTATTTTGAGGAAATCTTTCGTATGACTGGATGCTTATTTGCTGCTATTGTCAATAAGCTTGAAGAATATGATGATTTTGTGAAGGTTGGAAAAATTGTTAATGTGTCTGCCCTGAAAATTCAAGTGGAAGCTTTGCAAGGCCAAAGTAATAGTGGAAAGAAGCAACAACTCCAAAAGAAAGAGGGGGAAATCGCTTTTGTCTGGGATCGAAACCCTATCCCAAGACCCAGATCTCGACAATACCCTACCTACTCAAACCCTTACTCTTACTATTCAAACCCTCATCTTGTTTATCACACCAATATCACTCATCCTCGACCTCGCCCTAATTACACCAACTCGCCTATAGCCCCTTTTCAAATATCTCAACCTAACTTCCAACAAGTTCGACCCCGACCTCCCTACAATCAACAATTCTCTCCAACAAATAGACCTATCTATAACTATCCCCAACCCACTGAAACCTACAATCAAAGCCGTACCAGAACATTAACCAACATAGGCAGGCCGTTGGACCAATTGTATGAGCAACTAAAGGCTGCCGGTAAAATAAGTGTGATTCCCCCTCCAACTTACCCTTATGGCATGCCTGCTGGATACGATCCACAGGCTATTTGTGCCTATCACTCTGGAGCACCTGGCCACCCAACCGCCGATTGTAAAGCACTTAAGCACAAAATCCAAGACATGACTGAGGCAGGGGAAATAGTGTTAAGGGGAAAGGGTGAACAAGGACCGAGTATAAGTACAAACCCCTTTCCTAAACACAAGGACACCTTTGAGGCATCCACCTCCAATGACGAAATTTGAAAATCCTGAAGGAACTTTGCACAATTTGGATGGCCGAGTATCTTCCCTCTCGAAGGGAATTTCGGTAAATCTAGGGGTTGTTATTTACTAAAGTTCACGAAAACTATTTCTTGCATATGTGAATAGCTTAATGAAAGCATCTTTTGCAATTGAGTTTTTGTCTTGTTTCCGCTTTGATTTGGAGTTTCATCAAATGCACAATTTGTTTTATTTGTTTATTTGATTATTGTCCTGAATTTTAATTCTTTTAGATGGCCAAAGATGAAATTATTTGACCCTTTGAATATCATTGTTCTAGATTCCGATAATACCATACATTGAAAAATCCCTTCATTAAGAAATCCCTTCGTTGAAAAATCCCTTCATTGAGAAGGCCAAAAATCCCTTCATTAAAAAATCCCTTCATTGAAAAATCCCTTCATTAAGAAAGCTCTTCATTGAAAAATCCCTACATTAAGAAAGCTCTTCATTGAAAAATCCCTTCATTAAGAAAGCTCTTCATTGAAAAATCCCTTCGTTAAGAAAGCCCTTCATTAAGAAATCCCTTCATTGCGTATTCTAACGGGAGCCAAGCTGAAAGAAGCTAATCGGTTAAAGCAGTGTCATGAACAATTGGCCCTGATTGATGAAAAGCGTCTGAATGGTATGGCCAATGTTATCAGAAACGCATGGCCCGGGCCTACAACAAGAAAGGTCCACCGGCAATCCTTTGAAGAATGGGACAAAGTGCTAAAACAAATTTTTCCAATGCAAGATGAAGCCAAAGGCAAATTTGCTCCAAGTTGGCGAGGGCCATTCGTTGTTCAAAAAGTATTACCTGGCGGGGCAGTCATTTTGGCAGATATGGATGGGCAGACATTCCCTCAACCTATCAACTCAGACATGTGTAAGAAGTTTTTTTATTTTTGATTATGCAAATTTCTTTTGGAAATCATGCAAGGGGTGAGGCAAAAGTCAAGCCATCTTCCTTTCCGATCAAAACATTTCATCCCTAGTCATCCCCTTTGAGCTATCAGAACAATAATTTTCGTTTGGCAGCCCCTGAGAATTGCAAACCCCACACTGGGGCAAATTTATTTTGAGAAGAGAGATGATCAAGAGGGATCAGAAAGTAAAGGAAAACCCCATACTGGGGCAAATTTATTTTGAAAGAGAGATGATCAAAAGGAAAAAGAAAAGAGAGAAAGAAAAACCTCAAACTGGGGCAAATTTAGTTTTTAAAAGGAAATGCAAAAGTGAGGAAATGCAATGAAAAATGCGAAGAGAGAAATCCAATCAAACTGGGGCAAATTTTCCTCGGTTTCGTTCAAAAATTGGAGATAATCTCAAAATGATGCAATCTCAGGTTATTTCACACCTCTCATTAAAAAAATTTTCTTTCAAGCCTCAATTTTCCTTAAAAAAACACCCCACCTGACCTCATTACAAAAGCCCAAAGTCCTGGCTTTCGTCACTTGTTGTATTTCTATTGGGAAGTTTACTAATCAACTGGCAAGTGATGTCCATAATGCCTTCGCTTAAGTTTATAAGGGAAACGCATTTTACTGATGCCAGCAATCTTCAACTTACATTCCTGAGTCGATTATGGTCGAGCTCTTCCATTGCTTCCTTAGGTGAAAACCCGAAAGGGCACCTCAAAAGAAAGGAAAAAAGAAAGAAAAGAAAAAAAAAAAACAAAACAAAACAAAAGGGGGTAGGGGGCAACCTTGGTGAAAACCCGAAAGGGCGCCAAGGTAGGTTTCTGTAATGAGCGAGCACGAGGAGGAACAACTGGTGGTTTGGTTCATTTGGGATTTCTCTTCGTAATACTTCTACCAGTGTCGAATTTCGGAACAAAGATATCCAGGGATTCGAATATGACATCCGTTGGCCAAAACTGTGTCGCTTTGTAAAAATATTCTTTTGCAAATATATTCTTATGAAACTCATTTTTCCTCAATTGCTTGTATTCATGGCATTTTGTAGGATTAAGCACAGTTGGTTGTGTTTTACATTCTTTGGCATATTCATTCCTGCATGACATGTGAAGTTACCTTGCATACATCATTCTTGGTCATTGAATTTTGGTGAATAACAATCCCCGTGGTTTATTCGAAGCATACTTGGATTCAGTCATCTCTTGAAAAGGGTTAAGGTTCAACAAAGCCAGTTACGCAAGCTTCACAATATGGCAAAATGCATACCCGGTCAGTCTGGGAAAAGCAGAGACGTTTGGAAGCGACAAATCCAACTAAGTCAGATGCCGCAGTAAAAGTTGGCGAAAGCATCAAAAGACTCATGTTTACACGATTCTCAAGGGCAAACGAATCAAATGATGGTGGCACTTTTCTTTGCACTTTCTCTTTTGCAAAAAATTTCGTGCGTGGGTAAAAACAGTCACACTTCGCACTGGGGCAAGTATCGGAAAGGATTCTCCGGTGAACAAAGACGGATCGAAAATGTCACAAGCAAATTTGCTCAAAAGGTGCAACAACATAGCAATGCAGAATCAACTATAGGCTCAGATGCAAAGACTTAACCTCTATTGGGGCAAAACTTTGAGATCCTTTTCAGGTAAGTATATTAGAGTCCCATGATTTTAATTTTTGTTCGGGTCAGTCCCATGATTTTAAATTCCGTTCGGGTCAGTCCCATAATTTTAAATTTTGTCAGTCCCGTTGTTCGGGTCAGTCCCATGATTTCGTTCGGGTCAGTCCCATGATTTAAATTTTGTTCGGGTCAGTCCCATGATTTAAATTTTGTTCGGGCCAGTCCCATGATTTTAATTTTGTTCGGGCCAGTCCCATGATTTTAATTTTGTTCGGGTCAGTCCCATGATTTTAATTTCGTTCGGGCCAGTCCCATGATTTTAATTTCGTTCGGGCCAGTCCCATAATTTTAATTTCGTTCGGGTCAGTCCCATGATTTAAATTCATTCGGGTCAGTCCCACGTTCAAATTTCTTGTTCGGGTCAGTCCCATGTTTAAATTTCTTGTCTGAGTCAGTCTCATTAAAAGGGGTCAGTCCTCATTTCAAAAGCGTCAGTTGCTCGAGTAATTTGCAGCCAAATAACACAGGTGGGTATTTGGTGTCTACTTCTTTGTCTCAAGTTTTTCCAAAACTCAGACAAAGAGGGGCAAACTTTAGACACCAAAATTTAATTTATTCTTATTCTTATTTTTATCATCTATTTTTATTTACTAATCTCATGATTTTTTGTTTCAGGCATTTTTTTTAGCATTTTATAGTATTTTAGATTACTATTATCATTTTATTCTAGTTTTTTATTTATTTATTGTTGCTCATTTAGTCGTTTAATTTATTTTAAGACTTTTTAGTATTGAGATTCGTCGGAAAAGAAAATGGTTCAAAAAATATATGTTCTATTTCTTTTATATTTAAGTTTATTGTTTGTTAGTTGGAAAAAGAGGAAAAAGGAAAAATCCTCACAAAAATTAAAAATTTGTTTTAGCCCTTTAGATTTGGATTTAAAGCACTTTAGTGGCAATAAATTTTCTATTAAGAATTAATTTTTGTTGTTTAAACTTGAATGAAAAAAAAAATGAGAAAAAAAGGACACGCGCTATTTCCTCATTCTTTTTACGGCTTCGGACAACACAGAAAATTGCAGCTGGCCATTTCTTCCATTTTTTTTACTCATTTTTCCGTTGCATTTTTTCCTCCAAGTATTCTCAGTACAATGCCAACGGATCTTGGTGTTAAGTTCCAGAATCAATGCCCATCTAAGGGCCCAAATTCTTGCCAAAAATGCAGCTCCAATCCCCTCCCTTTGTTCTAGGTTTTGGGGGGTTTCGGCAACTATAAAAGCTGAGGATAACAAGCCAGAGGGAGAGAGGGCGGCTGGGAGAGTTTGACGACTAGGAGAAAATTTGGAACAAAAGAAATGGGGTGACGGCTGAGAGCAGAGGGTCTTGAGGGCTGATGAAAGAAAAGAGTGGACGGCTATGCTGGATAGAAAAGTGAGTGATGGCTGAAACAGAGGGCAGAGGGAGAGTGAAAAGGGTGAGTGAGAGAGCCGAGGGAAAAAACCAAGAGGTTCTGGAGAGAGCTTGAGGGATTTCAGTCCAAGCCAAACCAAAGTAAAGAACCACCAAGAATCGAAGGTCTCGGCGATGGGTTGCTGATGCCGCTGCTGCCATCAGAATCCACCACCACCACCTGCAAACCCTCACCGCAAAAGGCTTGAAAGAAAGCATTGTGAGCTACCCTTTCCCTTTAAATTCAAGTTTCCTTTTAAAAGTTCAGATTTTTGAAGCTTTCTAAGCGTGGATTCCCAGAATCTGTTTCAGATGTCTATTTTCGTTACTTAGTATCTCGTCACTTCTATTTTATGTTCATGGGAAATCTATTTTTTGTTGTTTTTTTGTTTGGTGAAAAACCTAGGAACTAAAAGCTATGTTTTGGAATCTGTATGGCCGAAAACTTGTGAACCAAAAGCTGTTAACTTTCGTGTGGTTTTTCCTGTCATGAACTGAATGCGTATGATTCGTGTGCGGTGAGTTGTGTTCTGAATAGCTTAGCAGTCTCATGCTTTGAATTTAGTTGCATGTTCCATTAAATGGTAGCGTTCATGGCTGTCTTCCTGCACATATGGAAGCTGAAACTGTACAGAAAGGAACCCATGAGTGAGTTCAAGTTGCTAGTTTCATAGCTTTCTTTCGTTTGCATGTTTGAAGCATCAGAGGCTGGGGTAGGTTGCATGAGATATTTTGGTTGTCAAAGTTTCTGATTTGCATCCTTGAAGATCTTGTTGCTTGGGTTAAGATTGTGTTGGGTTGAGATAATGTGCATAAAAATCTGTTACAATAATTTCGAAACTCTCGGTTTGTTGCAGCTATGTTATTAAATTGATTTTCGGGTAGCTGGGGTTCTGGTTTGGCTTGATTATGCTTTTGGGTCTGTTTGATGGCGATGCCATTGTGTGTGTTTGCTGCAATTTATTGTAGCAAAGTGTGGTATAACAGCAGGCCATAACACTGCCATTGTTTTGCAAGCTTGAAGTTTTAGTTACTTCAGCTCTGTGTTGTTTGAGCCGCAAGGTTGCAGCAGGAAAGTTGCAGAAATTTCCATATTTCGCATGTTTTTTTTTTCCCTTCTATGAAATTTTCAGTTTTTGGGGTCACAAAGTGGTGAGAATGCTTGGTGAATTTGTTACTTTGGCCCAAGCTGTTGTTGGTTGAGTCGTTAGCAACGTTTAGATGGAAATGATTGCATTCAAAAACCCAGAAATTGCAGCTCAAGAAACCAGCGAAAGGAAAGGAAGTTCCTGCTAAGAAGATGCATGAACTGTCGAACCTTTTTGCCGCTGGTTTGCTGAGCTTGTTCCACAGTTTTATCATGTTTTGTTCTTTGATGATTCTCTTGCCATTGTTTCCTTTTTTCCTATCTTGTGTATCTTGGGTATTAGTTTTCGAAATAAAAAGCACCAGCTGCACAATTTTGGCTTGGATTTCATGTCTTTTCGGTTTGTACTTGGATTATTTCTGGAGACTCTTGATGCGAAAAGCTGTTAAGTGTTTTGTTGCATTTCTTGTGTTTCCTTGCTTTCCTGGCCTGGATCGTCTCAGTTGATGGATGAGTGGAGACGTGTGTGTGAGTTGGGTTGATGAAAAATGTGTTTTTGTGCATTTTTTTGGCAAATTCATTCTCATGGTTTGATGCTGCAGATATGCAGCAGAACGTTGCTGAAAGCTTCATGAGTTGTTGAAAGTTTTTGTTGCAGAAACTTGTTTCCTTCGTAGCATTTGCATGCATGTCGCATGAAAACTTTCTAAAAACTGCACTTTACTCCCTTTAATTTCTAGCAATACTACAAAAGCCCAATTATGTTCCAATCTCTTGCAATTAGGTCCTAGAATAATTGCAATTTGAACCACCACTTGGTCCTTTCTTTGCTCTTGGACCCTTGAAGTTCCCAAAATGTTTTAATTGGGTTTGAGTGATGGGTTATTTTTTTTGCAATTGGGTCCTTAGTAGTTTTCTATTTCAGAAATTTGATCAATAATTTACTTTTCCTTGGAAATTATGCATTGTTTGATTTCATTTAAGTTACGATTGAGAGGGATTTGGTGATTTTTTTTATACTTTACTATTTAATTGGTGCCTTGACCCTTTTATTGTTTTGAAGCCATTTTTTTCCTTCCTTTGATTACCATTGCGAGGGAGGTACACTCTATCCTTTATTTTTTTTTTGACTTTATTTGACCCTATGTGCATGTATGTGTCTTATGTGTGCAATTGCATGACTTTAAGTGTTTATTTCATTTTCACGTTATTTATTTCTTTAGTTGCTTAGTTTTGCTTTAATTTTAGCTCAATTTCATCATTTGGGAGGCACTCGAATGCCAAAATTGTAATAGTTAGGGATTTAATTGTTTTATTCCTTCTTATTTCCCCTTTTAGATTGTCGTAGGCCTTCCCCCAAAAAATGTAATAGTTAGGGCCTTAATTGCCTTATGTGTTTTGCATTTCTATGTGCTATGTGTTTAATCGCTTTCTTAGGTTTTGGCATCTAGATATGCATGCTTATGTGTTATGTGAATTACGTGCTCACATGTCTACTTGCTTTAATTATGCACATTACTTATATATGTGTATGATGGATGCAAATGCACGTAACCGTGGCTAGTCCAATGCTAGTCATGGTTGTCCCCTCGAGCTCTTGCAAGTCCAATGCTTGTGAGAGAGCATAGATGTGGGCTAGTCCAATGCTAGACCCTTAGGAGCCCTTCACACGTTAGATCATGATTGCATGATAAAATCACTTCATCTCATGCATACTTTCATTTTTAGGGCCTCTTCCATCATATTGCATGACACTTTCCTTATATATGTATACCCTTCCCCCAATATTTTCCCTTATATGTATATTACTTGCCCCCTTTGTATGATACATAACATTAGACTTCCATTTCATTTTAGATTTAGGATTAGGGTAGTGCATTTGCTTGATTAGATTAGGGAAACCCCTCGAATATGGGATATGGACGAGTTTGGCTTTTCTAGCCTTAGCTCGCTCGTATTCCCTCTATTAAAGGGAAAATTGAGTTACGAACATAGTCCCCCGTACCCGACATGATGCATTCCTTTTAGGTCATACACATTTGTACATTATTATTTTCTTTACTTTTCATTTCTTAAAGTCTCATATTTTTTGCATTATTCGTGACCTCTTCAAAAAGTCTACATTGGGCTTCACAATTAATGTGATTGGCACCAATTGAGTTTTGAAGAGATATTTCGACTCCCCGATACCCTCTTAGGTCTAGGGTTTGCATTCATATAGTACATCCAAATGTGATAAATCTTTAGGTTAAAATAAGAAAATCTTTGACTAAATCACGCAACTAGCCTTGGATAGGTCGAAGGGGTGCCTTGGATTTTATCCTTGCCTTCCCCTTCGTCAAATGTGATTCCCGAACCTTTTTCGTTGGTTTACATAGACTAGGAGTCGTTTAAAAGGGGTTTCTTTCTACCTTTTCCTTTAAAAAAATTCATTTTAGGTGACTTGGTACACCTTAACTCTATACCAAGTGGCGACTCCGATTTTTATTTCAAGAACCCTTTTTAAACTACATTTTGGGTCAAATCGTCGCATTTTCGAGTCCCATTTAGACCCATATTTTTCTTCATTTTCTTTGTAAATCAAAATTCATTTGTTTTAAATAAAAATTCACTTTTTTAAACCATTTAATTTTCTTGTAAAAAATGAGGCGCGACATTCACGATTCATAAGCTTATGGTGTAGTTTTATGATTTTGCTGGGTTTGATACATTTTGATGAGTCTGATGGATTTTGTTCAAGTTAAAGATGACAAGGCTTAGAAGCTGATTGTGAATACTTATTTTTGTTGTTTTGCAAGTTTCGTAGCTTGTAATCAAAATCTTGTTTTGGGATTTCTTGTTGAGAACTTATGAATAAAAGTTGTCAGCTTGCTTCCATCTGTGAACTTGGACGGATGTTTGCCATAGATTATGGTTTGGATCTTAGGTTGTTATCTTGTAGGTTTGGGTTTGAAGTTTTGACAGAGGTTTAAGTTGTTTTTGTGTGTATTGATTAGCTGCAAATTTGTAGCTGAAGGAAGCTTTGAATGCTTTGCACGAATAATCTGGAATTTTGCATTTTGGCCCCTCAAATTTCATGTGAGGACTCATGTTTTATTTCTTAATTTAGTCATTTTTATAATTATTTGCCCTAGTGTTATTTAATTATTCTAGTATTGCATGAATTTCCCTTAAATTTCGTTTTAACGTACGCGCGTTGAAAGTTTCTCGGAAGTCGTGTCGCTCCGATTAATTGGAGAATTAAGGAATTAGTATTAGACTTGTAAGTATGAGTAATTAAAGTGTTAGAGGAATTACCTTGGAGGATTAATGTATAAGTGTACCAAACAAGAGAGAAAAGTGGTAGTACAAAACCCTAATTTCGTACTATTGAGGGTTGACTTTTGTACACACTTTATGGCTACTTTTTTCATTCTTTCCCTCCAAGAAATCAAACCACAAAACCCTCACTCTCTCTCCTCACTCTCGGCCGACCCAAAGGAAAAGAAAAGGGAAGAGAAAGGCTTCAACTTCTTGCTCCAAGTTTGCTTGATTCACTCCATCCAACTCACAATTCCTTGGGTTTTTGCTCCAACTATAAAAAAGGTGAAAGCTTGAGGTGTTGCTTGGTGATTTTGGTGGAAAAATCAGGTCTTCATCTAGGGTTTAAAAGGGTAATCACTTCATCTCCTTAACCTTTCAAATTTTGCAAAGATTGATGGTTAGATTTCATGGGTTTGAAACCCTAATGAAGTTTATAGGCTAGCGGACTTGAGGAAACATTTATCTTGCTTTAAATCCTAAGCTAGATGTCTTGAGGAGGCCTTTAGGTATGACTTGAGGCTATATTGCTTGATTAGTGTTGTTCATGTGATGAATGAGATGATTATGGTTAGAAAGTGGAGAGAAAAATTGTGAAAGGAAAGCTGGCCGAAATTCTGTTCATGTTGTCCTGCTTTTAATTCAAAAATTTTGATGCTTGGTTGGCTGTTAAATTGATGGATATATGTTGTAAATTGTATGTAGAAAGTGTCTTTCAAAAATCATGTCGAATGGTTGCATAAAACTTGAGTTTTGGTAAAGTTTGAAATTTGGAAATTCGCTAGCAGGGTAACCGGACAGTGGTTCTTTGCATGAGCATAACTCTTTGTACAAAAGTCAAAATTTAGTGCCAGTTGCGGCATTCAAAACTAGACATTCAGAGCTTTCAAACGGTATAAGAATCCCCTGCTAGTTCTTTTTGAGCAAACCGTGGTGAGTCGGCAAAGTGGACTGTCCTGCTCTGCCTGTCTGTTTGAGAGCAACTGGGAAGCTGCATCTTGTGGCTCGATTTTGTCTTACTTGTGAAACGATTTTGAAAATGATGCCTTCTGATGAAATGTAGCATTTTGAACCTATTTTCTAATTCCAAAAACTATTCTCAATTTGGATTTGTATAGAGTTAGATATGGTTTGATTTCGAAACTGCAACAAAGTTGGAAACTAGAAAATTTTCCATTCCCTACTGACCGAATGGTCAATTCTATTTTGGGGTGTTTTATTTCGAAAATTTTAGTGCCATTTACCCATCAATTTCTCATTAAATGTTTCTGGAATCTTGGTTTCAAAAATGGAACAAATTGGGGCTGATTTTGTTGGACAAAACTTTCGAAAAAGAAGGAGAGATAGGGTTGACTGATTAGCTTTGAGAAAATTCACAAATTTTGGTCGTTTCGTTAACTTCCTTCCCGTGTGAGTTTTTACTTAAATTTTGATAGAGTGGTAGTCCATATATGGGAGTTCAATTTTACCAAATTTAGTGTAATTTCAATACCATTTAAATACTCAAATGATGCCCCAAATATTGCTCTTCAAAACTGGAAATCCACTTATCAGGTCGTGAAAATCCACCGACTTCAAACTATTATATCTTGTTGCTCCAAACTTTGAATTTAGTTCTGGTTGTTGTGTTTGAAACTTGGTTTGGAGATCTTGTTGTGTTATAAATTTCAGAGACTGATTCACTTTCTGTGAATTTTGCCGAATTTCCAAACATTGCTGAGAACCAAGACTGGTTCTGTCTTGTCTCCATGAATCAGCAACTTTGAACTGAAAAATGAATGCTTTCTGTTTGGAATCTTGGAAAAGTGTCTTCTGGGAACTTTTAGTACTTTGAATCTAGTTTCCAAGGGTATAAATTTTTCTATTTTTGGACTTGCTAAACTCAAGATCTAATTTTCCAAGTTTTGTCGCGCAAAGCTGAAAATTTCTGATTCTTTAGAAAATGAACTTTTGAGAACTTTTCACTTCCTTTCGATAATGATAGACCATTTTAAACCCGATTTCATTGGGGGGGGGTACTAGTTTTCCTTGTGACTTTAAACCCTTACTTTTGAATCTTGAATTTCAATAGAGTAATGCTCTCTTGTGACATTGTTCTACGTTTAAACGAATGCACTTTCTTCCTTGTATGATAAGTGATCGTGAGTTAAGTGAGTGGTGTATGGTCCCTATTTCT